>NC_136956.1:8481213-8753713 GCF_032717465.1 Coenobita brevimanus
TGCCCCTCCCCGGAAAACAACTAACTAAAAAGACAAACAAGAAGCCTTGGACAAGGACTGACCAAATGATGACGACCCAGGACCGGACAAAGGACTTGGTAATGGCAACATGGAATGTAAGAGGAGCGAATGATGAGGTGAAAGAGAGAGAGATTGTCCAGGTGCTTCAGGGTGCGAAAGTGGATGTATGTGGAATAACTCAAACAAAATGGAGAGGAGAAAGTGTGAGTGAATGGGAGTATGGATGGGGTATATGTGCAGGAGTAGGTGAGAATGAGAGGGCAAAAGAAGGAGTATGTATAGTTGTGAGTAAAAGATGGAAGAAGAGCATAAGACAGTATGGATCACTTGGGTCAGTGATTGTGTGGGTAAGGTTGAAAGTTGGAATACAAATGTGGGCGACTGTGTGTGTGTATGCGCCAACGCAAGATCGTGCTAGCAGAGTGAGAGAAGAGTTCTGGACAAATGTGGAAGTGTGCATGGAAAAGTTTGGAAGGAATGAGAGAGTGTTTTTGATCGGTGATGTGAATAGTAAAGCAGGGAATGTGAGGGTAGATGGAATAGTTGGTGAGTGGGGTGTGCCTGCTGAAATAGATGAGAATGGCAGTGTGTTAGTGGACATTTGTGCTGGGAGAGGGTTGGTGATAGCCAATACCCTCTTCAGGCATAAAATGATTCCACAGGTATACATGGCGAGTGATGAGAAGGGTGGGTGGTGAACTGAATGAAAGGAAGGCAATGATTGATTATGTGTGTGTGGATGAAAGGATGCAAAGATGTGTAATGGATGCAAGAGCTTATAGAGGTTGGAGGAGTGGACTTTCTGACCACTACTTAGTCTATCTATCTATCTATCTATAGCCCGACGCCCTAATCCCGCAAAGGGTGGCCGCAGACAAAACGCCTCCAAGTCGCTCTGTCACCCACCATTTGACTACCCTCCCCCCAACTCACCCCCCCCTCCCTCTTATACCTCTCAACTCCATCCCTCCACCTCATCCTCGGTCTACCTCTCCCTCTCCCTCCCTCCACCTCACCTACATACACCCTCTTAGTCAGTCTTTCATTCTCCATTCTCTTCACATGTCCAAACCACCTCAGTGTATTTCTCCTAATCTTCTCAACCACATCCACATCCACCCCACAGCGTTCCCTCACTTCTTCATTCGTCAACCTGTCCCTCCACGTCACTCCACATGCTCCTCTCAGGTAACTCATTTCCACTGCTCTCACTCTTGACTTGTTCCCCTCTTGCAAGGTCCACGCCTCGCTTCCATACGTAAGGGTAGGGATCACAATACTATCATGCGGTGACTTCTTAACTTCCATACTCACCTCCCTATTTCTCATCACTGCTTTCAGTGTACCAACAACCTTCCTTCCCTGCTCTACCCTTTCACGCACTTCATCCCCCAAAGTTCCATCCTTACTCATCACACTACCCAAGTACTTGAATGTACTCACATTCTCCATATCCTCACCATCCAACCTCACTGCACACTCTGTGACTTCATTTCTCTCAAACACCATAACTTTACTTTTGTTTACATTAACTTTCAGATTCCTCCTCCTACACACTGTCCCAAATTCATTCACCAAACCTTGCAACTCCCATTCATCTTCACTCAACAATACAGTATCATCAGCAAACAGCAACACCGGAAGCTTCCAAACCTCACCCTCATTCATTAGAGCCACCCCCACATCCACTGCCCTACCCTGCACCTCCTTTACAACCCCATCCATGTATATAATAAACAGCCATGGAGACATCACACAACTCTGTTTCAGTCCCACACTGAGATCAAAGAACTCACTCAGCTCACCATCCACTCACACCGTAGCCCTAGCTCCCTCGTACATACTCTTCACAGCACTCAACAATTTCCCCTCCACTCCATATATTCTTAATACCTTCCACATACCTTGCCTATCTATTCTGTCATAAGCTTTGTCCAAGTCCATGAAGGCAGCATACACTTTCCTTCCCTTCTCTAGATACTTCTCCACTAAACATCTTAGAACAACTATCTGATCTACACACCCTTTTCCCTTCCTAAATCCCCTTTGTTCTTCTCTAACTAGCTCCTCTGTCATATGCCTAACCTTATCAATGAATATTCTACCATATATTTTACCAGTCACACTAAGAAGGTAAACACCCCTATGGTTACCACATACTTCTCTCTCCCCTTTTCCCTTGTATAAAGGAACAATTATACCTGATTGCCAGTCCACTGGAACCCTTCCTTCTACCCAAGCCAATCTACACACAACTACCATATCCACTCAACAACAATCTCATCCCCATACCTAAGCATTTCACCACACACTCCATCAATTCCTGGGGCCTTTCCCAACTTAATCTTCTTCATCGCTTCCACTACTTCCGCCCTACTGATCTCTTCCTCCCTCCTCTCATCTCTTCTTCTCCCAGCCATTCCCCAACCACTTATACTCGCACCAATGTCACTCTCTACATTCAAAAAATCCTCAAAGTGCTCCTTCCATCTCCTCATTTTCTTTCTCTTCTCCACCAACAATCTATTATTCCTATCTTTCACTCCCCTACTATTTCCCCTTTCAAACTGCCTTACTTTCTTTACCTCCTTCCAAAACAATTTCTTACTCTCCCTCCATTTCACACTCAGATTCCTCCCAAACTCTTCATCCACTTTCTTCTTACTCTCCTTCACCAGTCTCTTCACCTCCCTTCTCCTGCTCACATATACCTCTCTCTTCTCTCTCTCATCTTCTCCCCAACCTCTACTCGCTAACCATTCACTATATGCCTTCTTCTTTTGTTCCACAGCTCGTTTCACCTCATCATTCCACCATGCTGTCCCTTGCACACCTTTGCATCTCCGCCTCACTCCACAAACTGCCTAACACTCTGCGCCTATCTCTTCCGTGAATATCTTACATACGTCTTCCACCCCTTCCATCTGCTCTAGCTCATACCTTCCCAATCTTTCTTCCACTATGCTCTTATACTCTGTCATTTTCTCACTATCTTGCAATTTTTCCACTCTTCTTACAGGAGCTGCTTCCTCCTGTCTTCCCCTTCGTCTCCTCAACCACTTTCTTTGCAGCTCTACCTTGGCCATCACTAAGTGATGGTCCGAGACTCCATTCCCCCACTCTCTCCACACTCTTGCATTCAACACTTGCCTTCTCATTCGCTCATCCACACACACGTAGTCTATCATTGCCTTTCGTTCAACAAGTTCGCCAACCATCCTCCTCATTACTCTCCATGTATACCGGTGGATCATCTTATGACGAAAGTAGGTGTTGGCTATTGCCAACCCCTTACAAGCACAGATGTCCACCAAAGCACTTCCATTCCCATCTACTTCAGCTGGCACACCCCACTGACCAACCACTCCATCCACTCGTACATTCCCAACTTTACCATTCATGTCTCCAATCAACAGCACTCTCTCGCTCCTCTCAAACTTGTCCATATACGCTTCGACTCTCGACCAAAACTAATCTTTCACTCTTGCCACTCGATCCTCTGTCGGGGCATACACACATACAATCGCCCACGCTTGTATACCTACTTTCATCCTCACCCATACAATCCTTGCACCCACTGTTCCATACTCTCTTATATTCTCCTTCCACATCTTACTTATCATCAGACATACTCCCTCTCTTGCCCTCTCATTCTCATTTACTCCCGCTCATATACCTAAACCATATTCCCATTCTCTCACTACTTGGTGGTGGCCAGAATTAGGATCCAAGTAAGATGGAGAAATAGAAGGGAAAGACGAGAGGAAGGAGTAGTTGCAAGGAGAGTGGAAAGGTTACAAGAGGATGAGAAAAAGGCAGAGTATAAGAGAGAAGTGGAGGAACGATTGGGCAAATATGAATTGGAGCAGATGGGAGACGTGGAAAGTGTGTGCAGGATATTTACAGAAGAAATATGTGCAGTATGTGATGTGGTGTGTGGGAGGAAGAGAACGGGGAGGGGGATGCAACGAACAGCATGGTGGACTGAAGAGGTGAGACAGGCTGTGGCACAAAAGAAGAAAGCATACAATGAATGGATGAGAAATAGGGGCGTGGAAGAAGTTGAGAGGCGGAAGAGAGAGTTTTATGTAGAAAGAAAGAGAGAAGTGAAAAGATTAGTAAGAGAGAGTAAGAAGAGAGTGGATGAAGAATTTGGAAGGAATTTGTGTGTAAAGTGGAGGGACTGTAAGAAAATGTTCTGGAAAGAGGTGAAGAGAGTAAGACAGGGTGGAAGTGAGGCTAGCATGGGAGTGAAAGATAAAAATGGTAGATTACTAGTGGAGAAGGGAGAAAAAGTGAGCAGATGGAGAGAACACTTTAAGGAGTTGTTGAACTTACAGGATGGAAGTAATACGAGTATAAGTGCTGGGGAATGGCTGGGAGGAGGAGGGAGGTGAGAAGACAAGAAGAAATCAGTAGGATAGAAGTTTTGGAAGCAATGGAAAAAGTTAAATTGGGGAAAGCCCCAGGAATTAATGGAGTGTGTGGTGAAATGCTGAAGCATAGGGGAGAGATAATAGTAGAATGGATGTGGAAAATGTGTAGATTGGCCTGGGAGGAAGGTCGGAGGATTGGAAGTCAGGTATAATTATTCCCCTGTACAAAGGAAAAGGGGAAAAAGAAGTGTGTGGTAATCATAGGGGCATTTGTCTTCTTAGCATAATAGGAAAAGTGTATGGTAGGATACTTATTGACAAAGTTAGAGAAGGAACAGAGGAATTAGTTGGAGAAGAACAGGGAGGCTTTAGGAAGGGAAGAGGTTGTGTAGATCAGATATTCATTCTTAGATCTTTAGTGGAAAAGTTTCTAGAGAAGGGAAGGACGTTGTATGCGGCTTTCATGGCTTTGGAGAAAGAATATGACAGGGTGGATAGACAAGGATTGTGGAAAGCATTAAGAATATATGGAGTAGATGGGAAGTTGTTGAATGCTGTGAAGAGTATGTATGATGGTGCTAAGGCTGCAGTGCGTGCTAAGGTTGCAGTGCGTGCTAAGGCTGCAGTGCGTGTGGATGGTGAACGAAGTGAATTTTTCTCTTTGAAGGTTGGGTTGAAGCAGGGATGTGTTATGTCTCCACGGTTGTTCAATCTGTACATGGATGGGGTAATAAAAGAGGTACAAGGTAGGGTAGTGGATGTTCGAGTGGCCCTGGTGAGAGAGGATAGTGTTTGGAAACTCCCTGTACTGTTGTTTGCAGATGATACTGTGTTGAGTGAAGACGAAGGGTAGCTGCAAGGCTTGGTGGATGAGTTTGGGAGAGTAAGAAACGGAGTCTAAAGGTGAATGTAGGGAAGAGTAAAGTGATGGTCTTTGAGAGAGGTGAAGTCAGTGAACGTACAGCGAGGCTGGATGGTGAGGAATTGGAAAATGTGAGTACGTTTAAGTACTTGGGTGGTGTGATGAGTAAGGAAGGAGGTTTGGAGAGTGAAGTGATTGAAAGGGTACAGCAGGGAAGAAAGGTTGCTGGTTCTTTGAAAGCAGTGATAAGAAACAGGGAAGTGAGCATGGAAGTGAAAAAGTTACTACATGACAGTATTGTGATACCAACTCTAACGTACGGAAGTGAAGCTTGGACGTTGTTGGAAGAACACAAGTCAAGAGTGAGAGCAGTGGAAATGAGTTATTTAAGAGGAGCCTGTGGAGTCACATGGAGAGACAGGCTGACGAATGAGGATATAAATGAGCGTTGTGGTGTGGATGTGGATGTGATAGGAAGCGTTATGAGGAACACACTGAGGTGGTTTGGCCATGTGGAGAGGATGGAGGGTGAAAGACTGACGAAGAGAGTGTATGTGAGTGAGGTGGAGGGGGGAAGAGGGAGGGGGAGGCCGAGAATGAGATGGAGAGATGGGGTGGAGAGGTATATGAGAGAGGGGGGTGTGAGTTGGAAGCAGGGCAGTGAAATGGCGGGGGACAGGGCGACGTGGAGGCGATTTGTTTGTGGCCACCCCAAACGGGATTGAGGCGTCTGGCACTATATATATATATATATATATATATATATATATATATATACATATATATATACATATATATATATATATATATATACTATATTTTTTTCAGTTGTCAGCGATTAGTTCAGTTTATACCATGAAAAGAAGTAACTGCAATATGTAACTGAACATTAAATTTGCTGTAACTATAACTGTAATTGTAATCTGGAAATATTAAAATTGAGTGATATTGTAACTAATTGAAATTGCAACGGTAATTGTAATTATAACTGAGCTATAGGACAAGTAATTATAGCTGTAACTGTAACTGACCCAAACCAATGCAATTACTTTAAGCATGATCTGAAGCCATCACTGAAAATTCACCCCTTACCATCAAAGCACCCTACTGTGAGGGAAAATTCACCCCATACCATCAAAGCACCCTACTGTGAGGGAAAATTCACCCCATACCATCAAAGCACCCTACTATGAGGGAAAATTCACCCCATACCATCAAAGCACCCTACTGTGAGGGAAAATTCACCCCATACCATCAAAGCACCCTACTGTGAGGGAAAATTCACCCCATACCATCAAAGCACCCTACTGTGAGGGAAAATTCACCCCATACCATCAAAGCACCCTACTGTGAGGGAAAATTCACCCCATATCATCAAAGCACCCTACTGTGAGGGAAAATTCACCCCATACCATCAAAGCACCCTACTGTGAGGGAAAATTCACCCCATACCATCAAAGCACCCTACTGTGAGGGAAAATTCACCCCATACCATCAAAGCACCCTACTGTTCATTATATAGTAAACTACAACTAAGGTAGATAATCTGAGTCAAGAACAAGGATAGAAAAGCAGAAAAGACAGAAAAACAGAGCAACATAGTTAAGTATGTAATACTGACGTCCTTAGTTTCCCTTTCAGACTAAGGTCATGTATAGGATGATTTTCGTTCACCTTTTCCTGTAAAATTTCCTTTTCCCATGCAGCAGGGTAGTCCTTGTCACTTTTTCCTGACGACAAGAATGGGACAAACATTTGGGTGGGGTTGGGATGTTTTTGTTTTCTATCATTATCTGTACTATGGTTAACTAAATCTTAAAAAAAAAAAAAAAAAAGGTAGTTCTGTTGCTGTTTGCTTCTTTTTGTACTCCTCTGCACTCATTCCATTCTAACTCCCTCTTTACTTGCCGCCCACCCTCCCAACTCCCCCGGATCCTTCTGTCCCTCCCTCTTTCCCTCCCTTCGTCCCACCGCACCATCTGTTTCCCCTTCCAGTTATTGCCCAAGTCAAATATGGCCATCCCTTCCATCTATCTATCCCTCCTTCCCTCCCCCGTCCCCTCCTCCTTCCCAACACATTCATCCATATAAAGGTCTATTGTCCCTCTCTCTGACTTACATTATTACTTGTTTTCCCTCCATAGTCTGTGCTTCTTTTGTTTTCTCGTTAGCCTTCTTTTTTTCTTTGCGGTTCTCTCTCTCTCTCTCTCTCTCTCTCTCTCTCTCTCTCTCTCTCTCTCTCTCTCTGGTTCAAGACATACCGCAACCACAATAATAAACTTACACTCAACCCCATATGACGTTGGCCTTTGACCCCTTGACCTACCTGACGTAATCAGCTCATCATCTCCTCATACTGCATCACTGACAAAAGTTTGCTTTGGGTTCAGGGGATATCGTGCCGAGAAAAGTGTCACGGATGCACGCACGGACACACCAATCACTTAATGCCTCCTCTAACACAGGTGGACGAAGGCATATTGAGAGAGACAGACAGACAGACAGACAGACAGACAGGCAGAGACAGAGACAGACAGACAGACAGACAGAGCAACAAAACCCACTGCCTTTCCCATCCACCATTCAATAGTTTTTTTTTTTTTCGTCCGCTTCCATTACATATTCAGGCAGTCAGCGTCACCACTAATAGAAATTTCTCACTCTTTTTGTGGGCCAGCTGCTGATGACGTCACGCGTAAACAAAAACTTCCCGTGCTTTTTGAGGTGCGAATTTTTAAAAGCACCAGGAACTGATTAAATGCGTGGCGAAATGATGTAGTATGGAGAGAGGTAGTGAATGAATGGAAGAGGAAAATATGCAGACTAGCCCATCATGAAGTCAGATATATTAATTTCTCTGTACAAGGAAGAAATGGGGAAGAGAAGCGTACTCATTCATAACGATATTTGTCTTCTCAGAGAAATAGAAAATATGTACCCAGTTTTTCAATAACCTGAGACCCCAAAGCAATCTGAATATTTTCATTATTAATTAACCGATGTAATTGAAGTTTGGTCATTACTTTCCTCATTTCATTACATTTTTATCCGCAGATGCATCAGTTTTTGAAAGCTCAGTACCGAAACACTTTTAAGCTCTGTGTGCCAAAATAGTGCACTTTCGGAGCTGCATACCCACTCGAATGGCTGCATTCTCCCCTCAATGTTTTATTTGATAAGATGTATAAGGCTTGTTTTTTATTTATTTTTTTATCTATTTATTTATTTAAGGTGTCCTCGCATCCAGGAAAAAGCATTGCGTTAAATCAGAAAAATCAGAAATACGCGGTCAATTGTGGAGTAAGGCGTCATCTCTCAAACAAAGCAGTTAACTGTCTGATACTTCACTCCTTGCCGCGCTGGTGAGAGGGCAGCATTTCATTTAAGGCTTATACCACTTTAAGTGCACATGTTGTGGAGCCTCCAAGGGGTTAATGAAAGCCATAGACTGAAGTTTGTAAGTACCTAGTTTCACTTAAATCCTCTCTTTAATAAGGGGTACGAGTATATTAGGGTTTGTCTGGTGACTCTGAGTAGCAAATTACTTTGTATAATTGAATACTTGTTGACAGAGTGAGGAGGAAGAACAGAGGAATTAACTTACAAGGAACATTGGGATTTTAGCAAGGGAAGCAATGATGACCAGATAATTGCACTAAGGTATACAGTGGAGATGAAATGTAATTAGAGACGGGAAAGAAGTTGTATGCTGCCTTCATTGATCGGAAGAAAGCCCAACAGAGAGGAGACAAAGAATGTAAAATACACAGAAAATAAAAAAAAATGTGGAGTAGAGAGATACTGGTGAATGTGGCTCAGAGAATTTATGACGGAAAGATTGCGGTGGGTGTGGAGGAAGGAATGTTAATTGATTTCTTTGACCTGAATGCAGGAGTGAAACAGGGATATGTCGTGTCTTTTTCTGGCTACACACACACACACACACACACACCTCTGTCTATCTATCGGCAGGTAATCAGTGACGGGAAGTGAACGCGCTAATCACAAGTCGCCTTCCAAACCGCTTGCTTGGAAAAAAAGAGCCAGTGAGGTCCTTTGTTTATGTTTTGTCTTGATTTCTCCCTCGTCTCTGCCCGGCATCACTGTTCCAGGCCTCCCCCGTGTTTACAATTACACTTGTGTTTGTATACATGCGAGAGGAACACAGGAACTGCTGAACCCGTAACCTTTCCTGACCTAACTTTGCTTGACCAAGTACGTCGTCCGGGAAGTCAGTCTTATTTCTTATAGTTAATTCTTTTCCCTTGCACTAAGATAGGTTAGATTAGGTCACATCATGTCTGCTGGTGTCTACCTCTGTTGCAACAATTCTGCTCTACAGTATCTTATACAATGAACAGTTTTTCTCAAAGCTTCGAATTCTTTAAATCTCTGATCCAGTGTTTGATAATACTGGGTTTACATTTGCCTTGCACTGTTTTTAAGGACACTACATAAACTATGTTCATTCAAGTATTGAAAAAAAATTGTTGGACTCTTACTTGTGCTTCTATGTACTGCACTTGCATCATTTACCAAGACGAATATTATGTTAAGATTTTTAACTCCCCAGTTAGGATCTCTCAATTTTTCAAAATAGTGGGCCTAATACTGGTGTTAATAAATATCTTTGTTGGTGTTGGTTAAAACTGAGTTACAATTACTCATGATGGTAATATGTGATTCGTAGTTTGTAATGATTTGCGTTATTATATTTTTCCTCTGCTACGATGAGTGTCTAAGGTTTTTACACTGCCCTAATTTATATTATTTTGACCTAATAATGTTGTGAGTGGCCACTTTAGTTGTCCTTATTCCGCCATCTAGACAATATTTATTGTTGGCTCTCCATGACGAAGCAATACAGAAAAGATAACATGTTTATTGAGAAGTTCTGCAGTCTATGTAATATTGATACCTGATGTTTGATTCAGGCCTTTGAGATAATAACTCCAGTGAGGACAGTGACAGTCAGGACAGTGGCTGAGAATGAGGATAATGACAGAGTGAGGACAGTAGCAGAGTGAGGACAGTGGCAGAGTGAGGACAGTGGCAGAGTGAGGACAGTGGCAGAGTGAGGTGAGTGGTTGTGTTGCACTCTGACCCATTCTCAATATCTTGGTTCAATATCTCACCCCGGAAGTCGTATTGGTATTGCCGGAAGGGAGGTGACAATGGGGATGGGGGAGGAGGGAGAGTAATGAGGGAGGGGGAGAGTAAGAAAAAAATGGAGAAGTAACGACAGGAGGGAGAAGAAAAGGAGGAAGAGGAGAAGAAAGAAGACCTGAACAAAGAAAAAGTAGAAATCTTAGTAAGGAAAAAAAGGGAGGGAAACAAAAAGGAAATATGAAGGTAAAAGGAGAAATATGTGGAGGAGAAGGGGAGAAGGAGGAGGAGGAGGGGAAGGAAAAGCAGAACAAAGGAAAGGGTAGGGGAGGAAAAAGTAGAGAAGAAGGAAAAAAGGGAAGGAAAGTCAATCATCGAAAATAAGAAAAACAAAAATACAACGAATAGAGCAGAAAGTTGAACGAGGGAAAGAATTGTATGAATAAAGGGGAAGGGAAATGAAAATGTTGGGAAAAAGAAGTAAGAGAATAAGTAAGGTGGAGGAGAGAAGGGGTTAAGAGATGGAGGGACGACGACGGAATGAGAGGCGCATAGGCAGAAGGTAAGGGAAGAATTAGAGGAAGGGGAGAGAGGAAATGAAGGAAATGGAGATGAAGGGAAGGGAAAGAGGATAGGAAACACGGACAATATAGAGAAATGGAGGGAGCAGCTAGAATACAATAAATGGAGAGGAAGAATGATAGGGCTAAAGGAGAAGTGTAAAAGGAAGCAGGAATTGCGAAGAGCAATGAGGAAAGTAAGGAAAATAAAGAGAGAAGGAAGAACGTATGGCAGAATAGGAAGGATCATTGCAAAGGCGTGAGAAGGAAATGAATGAGGAGGGGAGAGGGAGGACAAGAATGTGGGCACGATACAGAAGAAGCAAAAGAAGAACAGCAGAGCAGAGAGGTTTCCATGACCAGCGTGTACGATTCTTGAAATTTTAGCTCAAAGATGTCATCGTTTAAGGCTAAGTTCACTGCAGAGAGTTTTTATTCAATTTATACCAAACTTGATGGAAGGTTAGAAGGCTGAGTTAGGGTTATGGAAAGTTAGAAGGTTGAGTTAGGATTATGGAAGGTTAGAAGGCTGAGTTAGGATTATGGAAGGTTAGAAGGCTGAGTTAGGATTATGGAAGGTTAGAAGGCTGAGTTAGGATTATGGAAGGTTAGAAGGCTGAGTTAGGATGAAGTGATACAGTTTTGAAGGCAATCAGCGAAAGGTAAAGGTCAGACAGCAATGTAAAAGAAACGGACCATTTGCTTAACCAGTTATAGACAACAAAGTATTAACTACTGTAACTATTATGAGAACAATAGGCTAAAAGTACGAGTCACAGGGCAAGGTTTTATTACAAATTTAATCCAAGTTAGAGCAAACCAGGTGGATGAGTTGAAGCTCAGGCAAGGACGAAGTCATCTGAGAACACTCAGTCAAGGATCAAGGTCACAGGCCAGGGTGAATGGTTTGCCTTAGACCATTTGCAGGGAGTGGGTGTTGCATTTTTTTTTTTTTTTCAATGGAAAAAGGTTAATAAGACTTACATATCTCAGTCGATATAACACACTGTTCTAAATGTAATAACATAAACACATCCATAACTTCAACATACAAAGAAAAAAATCAGTGAAGCAAATACAAAAATGGATTTTAAATTATGTAAAGATACAGGAATGGCACAATGAAACCATACGAACAAGTATCAGGCAACACAGGCATGTGCAACCCTTTCCCTACACTGTTTTCTTCTTTTACTTTAGTACGTGCTATTGCAGTGTGGGAATTACTGAAGCAAAAGTATGGTCAAAATGGAAATTGGAATGAATATGTATAACTATTACCTCTCCATACAGTGCATAAAATTAGGTCACGAGAAAGATGTACGGATGGTGTTACGTGTGCATATGCTGCTTCCCCTTGTTCCTATGGTTGTGCCACTGTGCCATCTACATCTCTTCATATATTTTGTAATTTTATTCTTTACTCATATAAGGATGACATATCAGGATCCCAGTGTCAACCAGAATGTGGCACTGTGATGGGTTGACGAAAAGTTGTTACTGAAGATGTTTAGCAGAGGAGTGATTTCCTTACAGTTCCTCCTTGTGTGGAAGTTTTGACGTCCAAAATCCATGCAGATGTCCTAATATGACATTTCTCTTTCTACTATGGAAGTTATAATGTCTAAGATCGCTTGCAAACTCCTAATATGACATCTCTTTTGTCTACTAAGTTTTTACACAGATTTCATTAAGCCATTCACTACAACGACACCTTATGCAATTAATCCTGCAGCCGCGAGACAACTGGATTATTTTTTATGGAAAGTATAAGCAAAAACTGCTAGTCTGCATTTTTTCATTAAAATCTGAAAGGAACCAAAATCAAGATCCGTTCATTTTGCAATATCTAGGCAAATTGCCCCTATAAAAGAGGTCTTGAACTGAGGGAAATATGGACATGAAAAAGTGAGTTCCAGAGTTGACTTTTTATGCATGAATGATTGAGAATACTTGTTAAGACAGGAAAGACTTTTCGTAATAATAAGTAATATAAAATAAAAACTAAGATGAAAGGGAGCGAACGCAGGAAGGTGGACTGAGATGGCTCGAAACTTTAAAGGTGAGTCATGACAGTTTTCAGGGAGTTTTTCTTTCAGTTAAACCTGGATGAAATACTGTGGGTGCTGCCTGGTGGTGGAGAGTTACAAGCACAGGGATATATCAAGCACCTCTCTCTCTCTCTCTCTCTCTCTCTCCAGTCATGGGTAGCTTGGGTCCTGCAGATCATCCCATTGGCCGTGACGGGAAGGAAACAGGGAAATGAATATTTGGATGAAAAGAATAGAAAAGGAAGGAGAGATAGATTAAAAGAACAGCTTTTCAGGAGTCTGCATCACACTTAAATCAAGGCGTTTTTGTCTGTTATTTCATTTACACCCTACTTATTTAATCACACAAGTTCAGTCCTTCCTCTGATAGATATTCTGCGTCATAATACTAACTCCGAGGTGAAGGGAAGTCCCACATACTCACCATCAAAGTGTCTGATGTTGAGGTACTTTATCCCGTAGAGATGAGTTTGCTTTCCACGACTAAGCCAAAGGTTCTGATTGTAGTTGAGATGGTTTGTGTGAGCACAAGTGTCTGCATGAGCAACTATATCCCTCCAGCCACACAGTAGGGTAACCACAATCTGATTTATGATTGCTAGTACTCAGTTATCTCTATCTATCTATCTATTTTTCTATTTATATATATATATATATATATATATATATATATATATATATATATATATATATATATATATATATATCATCATCATCATTATCAACAGCCATTACAAGTCCACTGCTGAACAAAGGCCTCCCCTAACCTTCTCCACGAATTCCTTGACTGAGCCAATCTTTGCCACGTTTTCCCTGCAAATTTCTCTATCTCATCTCTCCACCTCCTGTCTGGCCTTTTTCTGCTACGCTTACCATCTCTTGGTGTCCAGTCAGTCAACCTCTTGCTCCATCGATTATCCCTTGTTCTTGCTACATGGCCTGCCCTCCTCCATTTCTGTTCTTTTATAACTTCTATAATATCTTTGACTTTAGTCTGCTGTCTCACCCAAGTTGATCTTTTCCTGTCTCTTAAAGATATTCCCAACACTGACCTTTCCATTACTCTCTGAGAACGAATTAATTCATTTTCCATCGATTTTGTCAGTTTCCAAGTCTCACAACCATAAGTCATAGCTAGAATTATACATTCGTTATATACTTTTCGTTTCATACAAACTGGCAAGCTATTTTTCCTAATGTTTCTATGTTTACCGAAAGCTTTCCATCCAATTGTAATGCGTCCTTTTATTTCGCTATCATTATCTTTCGTTAATTTTAGTATTTGTCCCAGGTAATTGTACTCCTCAACTTCTTCAAGAATTTCTCCACTTTTTCTTATGACGCTCTTTGGTGTTTAAGGATTAAACATTACTTTAGTTTTACTCCGGTTCATCTTTAGCCCTACTTTGAGACTTTCTCTGTTCAGGTCATTTAACATTTCTTGCCATGTCTCTGCTTTTTCTGAGATTAGGACAATGTCATCTGCAAATCTTAAATGGTTTAGCTTTTCTCCATCTATGTTTACTCCTTTGTTTTCCCAGTCTAGCTTTCTGAAAATACTTTCTAGGCATGCTGTAAATAACTTAGGTGAAACTGTATCTCCCTGACGCACGCCCTTCTCAATCTTAATTTTCTCTGAGTCCTTATGTATTTTAACTGTAGCAGTTCCCTCTTTATATATGTTTTCGAGCAGTTTTACAATGTTCTCATTCACTCCTTGTTCTCGCAATGAATTTATAATTGCTATGTGCTCCACTGAGTCGAAACCCTTTTCGTAATCAACAAAACCTAAGCACAGTAGTTTATTATATTCTATAGTTTTCTCAATTAGCTGATTCATTGTGTGCAGATGATCAGTAGTCGAGTACCCGCTTCGGAATCCTGCCTGTTCACGAGGTTGGTTTTCCTCCAGATTTGTAGCTATTCTGTTTGTATGGACTTTAGTGAAAAGTTTGTAAATGACTGATAGCAAGCTAATGGGTCTATAGTTACTAAGGTCTTTTGAGTCGCCTTTTTTATAAAGTAGAATAACAATTGCATTACACCATGTTTTGGGAATTTTCTTGTTTGATACATTGGGTAAATAAGTGAGCAAGCCTGTTTTGTACTTCTGCTCCTGCATCCAACAGTAAATCTGCTACTATTCCATCTTCTGGAGCCTTCCCTCTTTTCATATTTTTAAGAGAAATATTTACTTCGTCTGGTGTTACCTCAAGTATTTCACTTGTGTCAACAGAAAAGTTAGCTATTGGTACTACTGTCTTTGATGCACACAGTTCTTTGTAAAATTCTTCAACTCTCTTCAGCATCATATCTCTGCATTTACTGGCTTCACCGTTTTGGTCTTTTAGTGATGTAATTTGTTGCTTTCCAAGTGCCATTTTATTTCGGACCTGTTTCAAACTTTTTCCTTTTTTGATGGTTTCTTTGATTTGATCCATGTTTCTCTTTCTTTTTTCTTCTCTTTGTCTTTTGTTGATAAGCTTATTTAATTCCGCTCGTTCTATTTCATCTTTCTTTGTTTTTACTTTCATTACCTTTCTTTTTCTCATAAGCAAAAGTGTCTTTTCTGAATACTTCCCGGCTTTGGTTGTATTAGGTTTTCCTACTACCTCCGCTGATTCTTTTAGCACTTTTGTTAGTTTGTCATTCAGCTCATCAATGTCACATTCAGCATTACTGAGAGCCTGAAATATGTTCCTTATTTCCAACTGAAAAGCTGCTTTGTTTTTGCTGACTTTTATTGGGCATATCTTTTTGTCTTTAATCATCTTCTTTCTTTCACTTTTGAAATTGAATCATGCTGTGTTACCCACCATTCTATGGTCACTTCCAATATTTACTTTGTTGACAACTGTGACATTTGTGATTGTGTTATTCTTATTTGCTATAATGAAGTCGATTTCATTCTTTGTTTCTCCATTTGGGCTTCTCCAGGTCCACTTTCTCCCTGTTCTTTTGTGAAAGAATGTGTTCATTATTCTCATGTTCAACATTTCTGCAAAGTTTACCAACATTTCTCCTCTTTCGTTCCTTTCTCCCACGTCAAATTTTCCCATACACGCTTCTCCATTTTTTGATTTTCCAACTTCTGCATTGACGTCTCCCATGAATATAGTATAGGTGGTATTTTCTTCTTCCATAATCTGGGAGATGTCATCATAGAATGTTTCAATTTCTTCATCTGAGCTCGAGAAGTTGGTGCATATACTTGTATCACTTTCAGGGTATATTTTTTGCACAGTCTAATTACAACCACTGCTCCTCTGTCAGAGGCACTGCTGAATTTAACAATGTTGTCTGCAAGATTTCTGTTAATTAGAAATCCTACACCACTAGCTCTTTCATTTTCCCTTCCTCTGTAGTAAAATAAGTGGCCACTGTCATCGAGCTGAATTACTTTTTCTTCTTTTATGTGGGTCTCACTCAAACCTACAATATCCCAACTAATGTTTTCCAGTTCAGCTATTAAGTTATCAAGTTTGTAATCTTCAGCGAGGCTTCTTACATTGTATGTATAGATCTTCAAGGATTTAAGAGTGTTTACTATCCCAGTCTCTAACTTGTCAAAACAGTGCCTGCTCACTTTCGGTGGCACACTGCCCGTAAGCACAGGAGGCAGAGCGGTTGGACCTTTAATAGATGATGATCCAACAGGAACGCCCATCAAATACTTAGCAATATAAGTCATGTTTGGTTGGGAGGATTGTGGCAAATAATCTCACCTACCTGCCACATACTGTAGTTTCTGGTGAGATGTAATTTTATCTGCCACCTTATTCGTTATATTCAGTGGAGCCCTATATATCTATAGGGAGTCCCATGGTCAGCGCCGTCTAGGACGGTACCTTGTATATCTACAAGGCCTTCCCCTATCCACCACCCAGGGACACGCCAGGTAGCAGTGGGATCCTGCCCCTGGATATATATATATATATATATATATATATATATATATATATATGTGTGTGTGTGTGTGTGTGTGTGTGTGTGTGTGTGGTGATAAAAGATCAGAGGTGCGTGTGTGACACTGGAGTTAAAGTTTTGGTTATATTGCTGACTCAGTCACCACGGAGGGACAATAGACAGACACGGAAGGAGCGAGAGAGGCAAAACGAGGTTGGGGACGGAGGAAGATGAACGAGATGATGTAAGAGAGGGTTGGAAATAGAAAGAAAATTGGTTGGAGAGTCTAGGAGATGGGAGGAAGAAGAAGGGATGGGACAGGAAAGGCAGCCTAATGTGGAAGAAGAGGGAGACAGAAAAAGGAATAACAGACACAAAGAGGGAGGAAGGGGGGCTGGAGGAACTAAGAAAGGGAGAGAGGAAGAGAAGGAAAATGGACAAGGAACTGGTACTGAGAAGAGATGAATAGAGGAGAAAGGGGGATGGGAGAGGGAGATATGGATGGAGTGAGGGAGGGATAGAGAAAGAAAGTTGGAGAATTGGGGTTATCTGGGGAACTGGAGATATTTATGAAAACAGAAGGAGAAATGCAGGGGGGCGAAGATTGCAAAGAGACAAGGTGTGTAAAATGGGCAAAGGGGAAAAAAGGAGGCAGGAACGGAAAATGAAAAGGAGAAAGAAGAGCAGCTGGAGCTGGAAGATATAAAGTAATGGAGGATGGGAAGGGAGAGATCTGAAATGTACACTCAACACCAAAAGTCCTGAGCAGTTCATAATCGTACTTAGACCCTGAAGCATCTGAGGGTCAAGGAATGAATCAAAGGATAGTGGTAGTAGCAGTAATGCTCGAACCGCAGATGCTTCAGGGTTTAACTACGATTTTGAGCTGTGCAAGACTTTTGTTGTCAAGTGTACGTCAAGGCTCGAGACAGCTGTGAAGCAAGGTTCTTTATCGCCCTTAAATATATAGTTTCTCAAGTTGCATTTTAATATTGGTGCAAATAATCACCATGTCACGTTACTCATTGGTCAAGGCAGCACTGGGTACTGAGTCGGGTCTAGGTCTGGCTTTGAGTTGGCTAGAATAACTGTTGTTTGTGGTCCGACCCGAACACCCGAAGACTTGACCACTCCGACACAGGCCACATCCACCCCTTCCCTACTGGACCAATATGGCTGCTTTAATGATGAGGTGTCACTCAGTCTGTCAACCACATAATTAAAGTTGCTCATTAACACTGTCGCTTGTGGGTACCTAAAACTCACGGCAGTATAGCAGTGAAGAGCGGAGAAAAAGATAGAAAGAGGGAGGGAGGAAACAAGAATCAATTGGACTCTGAAATGAAGCAGAAACAAGATAATGCAGAGAAACAAGAGGGGTCGGGAAAAGCGAAAGAGAATCCAATAAAGAAAGAATACTAAGGGACTAGAGAACGTAGGAACGGGTAGGAGAGGGAGAGAAGGAAGGACGGAGGGAGGAAGGAACAGAAATAAGGAAAGAGGAAGAGAAAGAAGCACATTAAGAGTTTACTCATTCAGATGATGGAAAGGAAAGGAACTCAGAAGGAAGGAAAAGGACGACAAATGATAGAAAAAACAAACGCAAGACGAAGCAAAAGAAGAAAATGCTAAAGAATAAAAAAAAGAGAAAACAGCAGGATGGAGGGGAATAGAATGAAGGAAAAAGGAAGGCATGGAGAGAGAGAGAGAGAGAGAATATTGGTATGTGAACGTCAGTGGGACAGGGAAAGTGGGAAATGAACGTAAAAGGGAGAGAGCGGGTGAAATGGATTGGAAGATATATCGACGATGAGGGAGGAGGAGGAGGAGGAGGAGGAGGAGAAGCAAATGGATTGGAGGGGGAGGAGGAGGAGAAGCAAATGGATTAGGAGGGGAAGGAGGAGGAGGAGAAGTGTATGGATTAGAAGGGGGAGAAGGAGAAGCAAAAGGAGATGGAGGGAGAGGATGGGGAAGAAAAGGAAGGTACAGACAAAGGGAAATGTAGACACAGAAGAATAACTATAATGGACATAGGTAAGATTTGAGAGAATTTGAAGCTGAAGACCTGATGGTGACGAAGAGTTGGCAAGAACGAAGTAGCTGGTAAATGTGTTCCCTTGAAAAAAAAAAAATGTAGAAAGACAAAGGAAATAATGTCTCTAGATCTCCAGGCAAGGTGACTGAGCAGAAAATGAAGCTCAAGATCATGTTGTGGAGAACTGCCATTGGGGAAGGGACCTACACAAGTTACTATGATCATTAGTATCTAAGGACGGTATTCTAGTACGGTTAGGAAGTTTAGTAACACCGCTTTCTTATCGTTTTATTTCTAATTCTGCGCCGTTACTATATTCTTGTGTGTTATTCATGCAATCTATGTCGATACTGAAAAGACATAAGAAGCAAACCAGGGGATATTAATTTGGAAAATAAATAGTTAAGACTGAGGTGTTAGGGAGCCTCCTTACCCAACGAGAATACGGGCCTAAATATACACACTGGAGAGACGCTGTAGAGTTTTGAAGCAATCCCCAGTGACCCCTTTAGTGCGATTACGTCTAGCATCCCGTAGTGATGGGTCCAACATACAGACATACTAGATGTAAGAAAAGTAGCTACTTAAATACCTTACTGATTGCCGCTGCCAAAACATTTTCATCACAGCTGCATTCACTGCAAGCTGCTGGTCCCTTTAAATTAAGTCTGCATCTTTTGAAATGAAAAGTTTAATAAATTTGCTGCATCTTTTATTTAATTCATGGTCTATCTATCTATCTATATACCTAGGCTGCTTCCCCCAAGGAAAGGGAGGTAGCCGAGACAGGACGACACACTCCCCATTTACTCATCCATTCAAACACATTCATTCGCATCTTAGCTCCAAAGGGGAGAAGGGACAGATCCTCACCGCATCACACCGCACAAGGGTCAACTGCGCAATGCAATCAGTGACATCCGCAGCAGGGCCCGACAGCAGAACTGGTTTACCCCTGCCACATCATAACAGACCCATCCCCTTACCCGCACCTGACCTGACTAGCTGATCAGACCAAATGCGAGACAATATCCCCTCAGGGCTGCGTCATCACTTATTCATTCACAATTTCTCTCCATTTCTGTCACGCACAGCCACTCTTCCTTGCTCAACAGACATCCCTCTCGCATCCAGCGCTCTCTTCACACTGTCCATCCATCCTATTCGTGGTCTTCCTCTCAGCCTTACACCTCTCACATCAGATCTAGTTATCTTTTTCACCAATTGCTCATTTTCCATTCTCTCCATATGCCCAAACCATCGCAACACCCCCTGCTCAACTCTACCAGCCATCTCCCGAACAACTCCAGTTCTCCTTCGCACTTCATCATTTCGCACCCGATTCATACGCGTCACTCCACACATACTCCTCAGACACCTCATCTCCATTACATTCAAACTTTTCCTCTCTGCTACACCCATATTCCATGTTTCAGCCCCATATAACGCAGTCGGTACCACAACACCCTCATACAGCCTTCTCTTTACATCCATTCTAAGCGAACGACATTTAAACACTTTTTTCATTCCTCCCAGCACCTTTCCTACTTCATTTATTCTAAACTTCACTTCTGCATCTATTCTTCCATCCACAGCAACATGTGACCCTAGATATTTAAAACAATCTACCTTCTCAAGCAACTCACCATTCAAAACTATATTCATCCCCCTACCATCTATCAACCTCGTACACTTCATCACTTTACTCTTATTCTCATTTACTTTCAATTTCCTCCTTTCACACACCCTTCCAAACTCCTCTACCAACTGTCTCAATCTCTCCTCTGAATCAGTCACCAGTGCAGTATCATCTGCAAACAGCAGCTGCTTCAGATTCCACTCTCCATCATCAACATTCACCAGACTCAGACCTCCACCTAAAACTCTTGCATTCACCTCCCTTACAACACCATCCATGTAAATATTAAACAACCAAGGCGACATCACACATCCCTGTCGCAGCCCCACTCTCACAGGAAACCAATCACTCACAGCATTTCCCACTCTTACACACGCTCTACTATTTACATAAAAACTATTCATCCCTTTTAGTAACCTACCATCAAGTCCATACAATCTTAAAACCGTCCACAAAGCCTCCCTGTCAAATCTATCATATGCTTTCTCTAAATCCATAAATGCCCAAAACACATCCTTGCCTTTCGCTAAATACTTTTCACACACTTGTCTCACAGCAAACACCTGATCAACGCATCCTCTCCCTCTCCTGAAGCCACACTGCTCATCACCAATCACTCCCTCTGTACCCTCTGTAACTCTCATAATTAACACTCTACCATACACCTTATCTACAACACTCAACAGACTTATACCCCTAAAGCTAGTAGATTCATACTTATCACCCTTGCCTTTATACAACGGGACCACACAAGCACTTGCCCAGTCAACTGGCACCATACCTTTCACAAAACACACATTCAACAATCTTACTAACCAGTCAACAATAGTCACTCCACCACCTTTCAGGCATTCCACAGCACACCCATCCATACCTGCAGCTTTCCCTGTTTTCATCTCCTTTACTGCCTTCTCCACTTCCTCCTTCGTGATCAAAGAATCATTTAACTCTCCCAACACATTTATTCCTTGCACCCTTCCATCCGCCACAATCTCAGCCACCCTTTCCTCCTGTACATTTAACAATCTTTCAAAATACTTTGCCCATCTCTTCCTTACTGTATCCATCTCAATTAATATCCTTTCATCCTCTGCTTTTACTCGTTCTTCCTTCCCAGACTCTCCCTTTCGCACCCTTTTCACCTCCTTCCAAAACATTTTCTTATTCTGTTGAAAATTCTCTGTCAGCTGCCTACCCCACCTCTCATCTGCTGCCACTTTAGCATCACGCACAGCCCTTCTCGCTCTATTTCTCTTTTCCTTATACCTTTCATATGACATCTCATCCTTCCTCTGCAGCCACACTTCATATGCACGTCTCTTCTCAGCCACAGCCATACTTACTTCCTCGCACCACCATTCACTTCCTTTTCTTACACCACCACCCACACGTCTCACACCACACACCTCTTCTGCATGCCCCACCACAGCACTCTTAAACAACTGCCATTCCTCCTCCATGCTGCCATTTTCCCGATCTTTCACTGCGTTCCACTCATCTTTCAATTTCTCCTGATACTCTATCTTTTCCTTTCTTTTATCCAACTCACTCACTTTCAAAACTTCCCTGCTACACCTAACCCTCCTAGCTCTCACCCATCTCTTACCTACTCTTAACTTTCCCTCCACCAGGTAGTGGTCAGACATACCTCCACCCTCCCCTCTCAGAACTCTCACATCCAACAATCTTCCTATTACATTCCTAGACACAACCACATAGTCCAACAAAGCTCTATCAACAACCCTTCCACCCTCCTGCCTCACCCATGTATACTTATAAATATCTTTCTTCTCAAACAGCGTATTCCCAATCACCATCTCTCGCTCAACACACATCACTATCATTCGTTCCCCATTTTAATTTCTTCCAGGCACACCATGCATACCAACTACGCCTTCAACTGCTACATTTCCCACTCTAGCATTCAGATCTCCCATCATTACCACATTCACATTCGCTCCAAAACTCTGCAGACACTCATCGACATCATTCCAGAAAGACTCCCTCTCTTGTTCATCTCTTTCACTACCAGGCCCATATGCACTCACAAACACACACAACTCACGTTCAAATTTCGCTTTCACTCACATCAGTCTCGATGACACCTCCTTCCATTCAATCACACATTGCTCTACTTCCGGACTCACTAACTAGGCCACACCTTCTCTTGCCCTTCCTCTATCAACACCTGACAATCTTCCATTCACACTTCCAAACATAGACTCCCCCTTCCCTTTCATCTTCGTTTCACTCAAAGCTAACACATCCAACTTTTTCTCACAAACATTCTCCCAATCTCCTCCCTTTTAGCCTCAATCGTACCACATCCACGCACATTCATAGACCCAATCTTCAGGGTACGGGGATAACTCCATCCCCCATCCCTTTCTCTGGCCTGTCTCTTTCTAGGAACTAAAAAACAGAGGAGGGGGTCCCTAGTCCCCTCACCCTGTCCCCTTTAGTCGCCTTTTACGACACGCAGGGAATACGGTGGCAGTATTCTTCCTAACACAACCTGGCCGCAGAGTAGTAGTACCACCCCATAGTGTGGCCAGGTTGTGTCTCCCCCGCCACAGGGGATAATTCATGGTACAGCTCCGGACAGATGAAACGGCTACACCCCATCCACCAGCGACTTGGTTTGGGTCTCAGTGGTTCTGGTAACAGTTGCAGGTGGAGGGAGGGGGGATGTGGGAGGGTGAGGAGGGGAGAAATGTGGGCAGAGTTATATAGGGGGTAGTGTGGGAGGGTGAAGAAGCAGCACAGTCTGGCTGGTGGGAGGGGGAGACGAATGGTTGGGTAGCGGAGACGAGAGTCTGCTGGAGGGTAAGACAGGTGAGTGTGATTAGATGAAAAGAAATTACAAAAAATTAATTATTATAATATCTGCTGCATATATTGCATTTTATCTACTAAATAAAAACACTGTCTATTATTCTCCACCGTATTTGGGTATCCTACTCATTATTATTATCCTTTGGATATTAGGCAATAAATAAAGATATTGGACGGTCTTTCGGACCCGAACCAATTTTTTCATAACTTTTTTCTTCAGCTATTTCCGTATTCCTATTATCCCTCGTGCTTGAAGTCCCCCTTTTTATCACTTTCTCCTACGCCCTACATTTTTTTTAGGCATAAGGCAGTTTAACTTTCTCTTTAAATAACCATATTTGTCAACAAATATTACTTTCATTAATCTATTTAATTACCTGTTTTCTTTCAATATGCATTTGTCTAATAATGGGTGTTACACCTTAAATGGCGCCGCTTTTGACGTTTTGAATAAATTTGGTCAAAATTTACTCATATATTGCAGTCTCTCTCAAGTAGGCTGGCAACCTCACACATCCTCCCCCCTGCTTTCTCCTTCTCTCGTTACCCGTTCCCTCCTTTCCTTTTGTAGTACTGTTTATCTATTCTTTCTCATATTTTTAACCTCATTCCTTCTTACAAACTTTTAGTGCCATAGGAATTTCTCCCTTATCACCTACAGTCCTACTACATGAAAGTGGAAAAAACTGCCATCGGGAAAAGAATAACTGGAAATTTATGGCGAAGGTTACGATATTAGTTATTTAGAATGAAAGTGTTGGCAGATACGCATTCTTGACGTGATTATCACAGACACAGCATTTCGCCTTCATAGAACAGAAGGACTATAGGTTTCATGCATTACCTCCTTACGTCCAGCATTACTGTGCAGAACGCCATGTATAACACATTAAGGACCACAAGGACAGTACTGGTAGTCATCGTGATTCTCATGAATCTCTCCATAGGCTATTGAAATCAGTGCTTTATGCTCAACTTCAGAATTATGTTCTCATCATGGCAATGATAGGCAAAGATAATAAAAACAATATATACAACCAAATTATCATTTATTATACAACAAAGCTCAAACTGCCTCCGTGCTACCTGAAAAAAAATAAATACCTGATCATATATATATATATATATATATATATATATATATATATGGATGATGCCATGTCGTAGCGCTTAAGGGAATAACAGGGATGACGACTGTGATAATTATCGCAAGGAAACGAGATGAAAGGAAAATTTTCTCTACCTGAAGTAAATTCTAATGGACAGTAATAATTCAAGACCCCGTTTATTGACAATAATTTTTATTGATCTGCATGTCGCCGTTATTGCGTCTCGGAACATTTCGGTAGATGATAAAACTAATATAAATTGATAAATGGGTAGAGAGATATCCTTATCGTCTATATTACGTGATAAGTATGATATAGTAATGATAATCTGTCCTGATAGAGTAAATCTTGCTGTGACGGAAGGGTATTTGTAAAGCGAACTAATTTATACCACAGACTGTATCAGAAGTGTTTCTTCTTCGTAAATTGAAGCTTGATGAATACTCTAGACTGTATGCCAGGAAGAAGGTGACCTTGGTGTTTCTTATGAGGGATCCGGTTCGTGGCATAGTATGGAGGATGCATAGAGCTCAAATTTATCAAACAGATAGTATCCTCGTAACTGGCCACCTCTTCACCCACTTCCTGAAACTCAGACATGGAGTACCGGGGTGAGAATAACGCCATAATGACTAATACACCACAAACACATGGATATTTATACATCAACAAGAAACGACTGTGGTTCACTTGTATTTTCTATGGACTGCAATAAACACCGTTACTCAGGGCAGACCACCAGTTCCATGTTTTGTCAGTATATGCTGAGATGAATGATTCTAACCGAATCAGGTAGATCCTCTCCGTCAACTGAGACAGTGGCATACTGACATGTGAATTAATTGTCATGTCTGGTTATTCTTTAGAAACAGTAAAAAAAAATAATGACTTTTTGTTTACCTGTAGAAACAAATAAAATAGTAGTTAGAGGACAAACTTGTGCCACATGACACTATGCGAAGTCGTTAGGTTTCCTGCCATGAACAGAGGATCATGTATTTAATTTCTTCAGGTTACATGTGATTGTGTGAGCTGGTTACACCGTTGAGACTGCAGCACGGAGGCAGTTTGAGCTTTGTTGTATAATAAATGATAATTTGGTTGTATATATTGTTTTTATTATCTTTGCCTATCATTGCCATGATGAGAACATAATTCTGAAGTTGAGCATAAAGCACTGTTTTCAATAGCCTATGGAGAGATTCATGAGAATCACGATGACTAACAGTACTGTCCTTGTGGTCCTTAATGTGTTATACATGGCGTTCTGCACAGTAATGCTGGACGTAAGGAGGTAATGCATGAAACCTATAGTCCTTCTGTTCTATGAAGGCGAAATGCTGTGTCTGTGATAATCACGTCAAGAATGCGTATCTGCCAACACTTTCATTCTAAATAACTAATATCGTAACCTTCGCTATAAATTTCCAGTTATTCTTTTCCCGATGGCAGTTTTTTCCACTTTCATGTAGTAGGACTGTAGGTGATAAGGGAGAAATTCCTATGGCACTAAAAAGGAATGAGGTTAAAAATATGAGAAAGAATAGATAAACAGAACTACAAAAGGAAAGGAGGGAACGGGTAGCGAGAGAAGGAGAAAGCAGGGGGGAGGATGTGTGAGGTTGCCAGCCTACTTGAGAGAGACTGCAATATATGCGTAAATTTTGACCAAATTTATTCAAAACGTCAAAAGCGGCGCCAATTAAGGTGTAACACCCATTATTAGACAAATGCATATTGAAAGAAAACAGGTAATTAAATAGATTAATGAAAGTAATATTTGTTGACAAATATGGTTATTTAAAGAGAAAGTTAAACTGCCTTATGCCTAAAAAAAATGTAGGGCGTAGGAGAAAGTGATAAAAAGGGGGACTTCAAGCACGAGGGATAATAGGAATACGGAAATAGCTGAAGAAAAAAGTTATGAAAAAATTGGTTCGGGTCCGAAAGACCGTCCAATATCTTTATTTATTGCCTAATATCCAAAGGATAATAATAATGAGTAGGATACCCAAATACAGTGGTGAATAATAGACAGTGTTTTTATTTAGTAGATAAAATGCAATATATGCAGCAGATATTATAATAATTCATTTTTTTGTAATTTCTTTTCATCTAATCACACTCACCTGTCTTACCCTCCAGCAGACTCTCGTCTCCGCTACCCAACCATTCGTCTCCCCCTCCCACCAGCCAGACTGTGCTGCTTCTTCACCCTCCCACACTACCCCCTATATAACTCCGCCCACATTTCTCCCCTCCTCACCCTCCCACATCCCCCCTCCCTCCACCTGCAACTGTTACCAGAACCACTGAGACCCAAACCAAGTCGCTGGTGGATGGGGTGTAGCCGTTTCATCTGTCCGGAGCTGTACAGTGATTTATTATTTTTATTATTAACTTCCACTTTCTCTTCTGTGGCTGCAAATTTTGGTAAAAGTATGAAGAGTTCAGGCACAGAGAGCAGTGATGATTTTCCCTCTTGAAGTTGCCAGCTTAATATTGAAGCTGGCTAACGACTTAACTCTGCACCGGCTGCCGTCATGTCATTAGCCATCACATTTTCAAATAATTTTCTTCACACACACACACACACACACACACACACACACACACACACACACACACACACACTTTTTTGTGCTCTTGATGTTGCTTACAAGAGACGGTTTCGACGCTTTTCGGGTATAGTTGACTTTCTTGAAAAAAAAAAAAAAAAAAAAAATTCTTGTACAGTCAGGGAAAGTTCCGCATTACCCACTGTTCGGAGCATTGGTGGTCGACGAATAGTCACGAAGCAGCAGCCAGACCCATATGTCTGGTAACTGTGAGTGGGAGGGAGGGTGGCCGGGGGTGGGGAGGGTTTGGAGAGTTGCTCACGTCACAGTATCAATAGCCAATGATAATGCGTCCGACGTATTCTTAAAGTGCAAAAGCGGTATGTTGTTTGTATGGTATCACACTGTTCTCTGTGTCTTTCTGCATTACTGTATATATAATACATGTTTACCGTCAAAGGTATACTTCTTTGCCTTCGTTTTGTAATGTTCGATAGGAAGGATAGTTACAGAGACTGATCTTATAATTAGGACTTACCATGCCATTCTATCTAAAGGAAAACGGAAAATCTGTTAATCGCTCATATAGTTCTTTTTTTATTTAATTATTATTATTCTCACACACTAACCTAGACTCTAAGTTCGAGATGAATGATCACCAGAATAACACTGGAAATGTTTATAGTGGGATGACAGAGGATAAATAATTAAACAAATTTGTTTTCGTCTTAACACAAAATGTAAATATACGTTATATCGTTACGAATTATCTCCCGGGGAAAAGTCTCATGTTAAAGTCGAGAGGAAATGAAAGCATTCACACCTCTGTCCGAATCCAGCAAACTTCCATACCTTTCCTGACAACACTAACTCTACAGACATCTACTTTATTTTTTAAATAAAATGCTAGTAAAATATTGTCATGTCCTTACTAAATTAACTCAAACACGCCGTCCAAGTCACACACTGGAGACTTACACGTGATTTCCAACCTATCACCAAACCCTCCTCTGCCTCCAGTCCCCCGCCTCCCCCCCCCCTTCACACTCACAGTTACCAGACACATGTGGTCTGGCTAATGCTTCACATTCACCCGTCTCACACCAGTGTTTCGATAAGTAAGTAATGGGGAACTTTCCCTGACTGTACCTCTCGAAGACAAATTCCACAACAGTTTCAAAGTACATGACGTGCCAAGATTGGTTCAATGAAGATAAAGTTTTTGTGTTCCTCTGGCGTTGGAAAATTACAAGAGATTTTGGACAAGAAGTTTACTCACTAAATTTCGGCTGATTTTCTTACTCGCTTCGCTTGCATTGACAATGATATACGAAAAAACATAAACATTTTCTGTTGTAAAAAAAAAAAAAAAAAAAAAAAACGCGAAGTACGAAATTAACTGAAATGTCAACGTAAAAAATACTGAGGAACATAACTCTTTCCGTCATGCTGTGTGCGGGGGAACATATAGAGCATTATTGTGACATTCCATTGACTTTTTATAGCAATATTTATCCTGATGTGTGTGGCAGAGAGAGAGAGAGAGAGAGAGAGAGAGAGAGGAATACGTACTGTGGAAATTTTTAAAAGATCGCTTTCAGAGTCCTTCAGTTCAATGCAGTTTCATCTTTTGCAACATGTGTTTTGCATATGGTGGGATGGGAACGTATATGAGGTATATGAGTGAGGATGGGCTGAGCTGAAGAGGCAGCCAGATGGTGAAGGACAAGGTAAAACAACGGCAGTTTGTTTGTGGCCAACCTAGCGTGATTAAGGTGCCTGTTTATAGAGATACCTGGACCTTTTTAATAGCAAAATATGTGCAAGATTAGGCTACCTGGATTAGGATTATGCCATCTCTTTCAGGACAATATTACTTTATTTATTGTCATTATTTTTTTTTTTACTTCATCATGACATTTTATTCCACTTGGGAGAGACCTTAAAGTGGACTGCTGAGAAGCACTGATTTTTGTATGTAGTAGGAGGAGCATTATTGTAATTTGTCGTTACTACCGACAGGCTTTCATTCAGATTAGGTAAGACTCCCACCTTCCGTAGCGAAGATGTTAAACTGTTCAACTTCTTACATTTCGATAACACTTTGGCACTTCCGCAAATTGCCACCTACAGTTTTTCTTTGTAGATTTATATATTGCCAAGAGTGTCGAAATTAACTGTTAGACAATATATTCTCAAAATGGACGAGCATTCACTCGTAGTTGTTGCTCTGCCTGGGGACGCACAGATATGCCATAAAAATACCTGCAGTCATACAGTCTCGTATTCTTCTCGGGTAAGGAAGCTCCCTAATGCCTTTTTCTAAGTGACTTATTTTCTTTATTATACCCTACTGTCGTGTTTCATGTTATGAAAGTCCTTCCAGTACCGCCATGCTCTACGCAGCTAACATACAGTGGCCCCAAGAAGTGATGGCAGAGTTTCAGATTGCTTCGGTAGCTCTGCACTGACATACGTTTAGTGAAAACGAAATGAATATCAAGTATAACGTCTGTGCCATCATCACGTCATATCGAATGAAATACAGTATTATATCACGCTAAGAATCATGTAAAATGAATAACATGAGGCAGTGATATAATAGAAGTTAACACATACTTTTTCCGATTTGAGTGAATACTCGGCGCGCGGCGCCCAGCATAACTCAATGTTCCTGATGTATTTGCTTCCCAGAATTTCAAATACAGATGCCCTGGTTTCGAAGTCCAGTTAAGGAAAATTCTTGTGACTGCAATACACTACCCTATTTTCAAATGCTGTGGTCATGATATAGCAACATGGATGCCACAACAATGAAATTATTCTTAGAAACGATACCCCACTTGCCGCCGCCGCAGAAAGACCATTCTGCCTTTCACTCCTTGTCTTCCCCTTGCTTATTACCAGTCGTGATAGCGAAGCTGGTATTGTTTTCATTTTGTGTGTGTGTGTGTGTGTGTGTGTGTGTGTGTGTGTGTATGTGTGTGTGTTAGCACGATAACTTCGCAACCGCTAAAGATGTCATCACGAAATTTTACACGTGTGTAGTAGGGGGGAAAAAAAATCACGAGTTCGAAATTGGTGAAAGTAGATCAAGGTCAGTCTGTCGTTACCACGATAACTTCGCAACCGCTCAAGGTATCACAAAAATACAGGTGTGTAGTACGGTTGATAATCTGAGTATTGTTTTCATTTTTTCTGTCTATCTGTGTGTCGGTTTGTATGATAACTTCCCATCTACTCAAGATACAATCAAAAAATTTTACAAGTGTTTGGTAGGCATGAAAATTCCTACGAGTTCGAAATTGGTGAAAGTAGATCAAGGTCAAGGTCATATTCCGAGCCGCGCTAGATATGTTTCGGCTCGCGGCTGGTGTGATTTCCCCCTTGGGGGATCTCTAGTAATAATTATAATTAGCTACTTTATTCCCAATTAATGCAAAATTATTTTCGGTTAGAAGGAGGTATGACAGATTTTACCCTTTTCTCTTACACTAGACAATAAAGAGGAACAGAACATGAGTTTAGAAACTCCTGCAATGCAAAAGCAAACACCTTTTGCTCTATCTTTAAATCTGTACTATCCTTCTTTTTTAATAAACCGCTGTCCTGCTTCACCGAAAATGCTGATTTGGAAATTCTGAACTCAGTGATTTGCTTATGAACCTCTGCATTTTATTACTCCCGCCCATCGTATAAACACTGAGGATACCAGGCTATGACACAAGTTGGCATTCTCCAAGGAACTCTCTCGACAAAGTGTCTAGGTTCTCTCTTTATATTTCATTCACTGATAGTCCTCTGGCTTATGGTAAATCTTCCAAAGATTTTTCTTAATGGAAAACTGGTCAAATGCAGTGTAATAACTGCATGCCTTTGAGTAATAGTTGTCTCCTTTCGAACTTTTTGATCGAAACATTTAAAATAGCCAATTAATGCCGCATTCCAGCTTTCTGTCGTCGTCCATGAAGACAACAGAAACGGAAATAAATGACCTGAAATTATTCCTTAGTATTGTAACGGAAATTATTGTATAAATAACGATGACTCATTTTGAAGCCCTTTTCTTTTCAGTCCTACGCCACAAAAAAGTTATTGCATGTTACCATACAAAATTTGAACTTCATAAATTATTCCTTGAGTGTCCCTCAGCGATACTTCTGAAATTTCAATTAGTTCCATTTAGGATTTTCTAATATCGTAACTAACGAACTGTTTCCTACATTTTCTAAATGTACCAGTAATCTGGCCTTTACTTATTGTTTTCTGTAACAGTTTCACATAATAGGTTTCACCTTGTAAAGATATAAGGAAAAGTATGTGTATTATCGTTAACCAAAATCTTCAGGATACTCTGTCGTCACTTCTTAGGCTGACTATGCAAAAGCATATTAGCCACTTCAATGGTCACTGCTCCAATGAACTGTCTGCTTGCATCCCTCCACCACTGCAGCAGGTCCGTAGCACCTTTTTCTGTCCAACTCTTTAATGCAAGAGTTAATCGTTGCTCCCAGTCCTTCATGTATGAAACAAGTCAACACTGGAACTGTCTTCCTCTGTTTGTATTTCCTAGTGCCTATGCCCTTCAGTTTTTCAAATGCAGTGTGTCCAGGCATCTCGAAATGAACAGATCTTGAGTCTGGTTCTCTGTTATCTTGTCTTTGTTTTTTTTCTTGGAGGGAACAGTCTTATAGGCTTCTGGTCTTTGGTTTCTTCTTACTAAGGAAAAGGTGTTAGGGAGCTACAGTACTGTCATACCGCAGTAGAGAAAGCTCAACAGCCGGTGCCAATGGCAAAATAGTTGACCACTGACCATTGCAAATGGCAAAGTAGTGGACCACTGACCATTGTAAATGGCAAAGTAGTGGACCGTTGACCACTGTAAATGGCAAAGAAGTGGACTGCTGACTGTTATGCAGTAAATGGCAAAATAGTGGACTGCTAACCGTTATGCAGTAAATGGCAAAGTAGTGGTCCGCTGACCATTGTAAATGGCAAAGAAGTGGACTGCTGACCACTATAATTGGCAAAGTAGTGGACTGGTGACTATAAGGATGCAAGAGTAGCACAGACCTGAGGAGGGGAACATGTTGAGGATTAAATTTCTTTCAAACAATCTTACCCGATCTTCCATTATGCATTTCTTAACCTGTTGCCTCCCGGAAGATTTTTCAACAATGACCTCCCCCTCATCCCAGCAGATTTTTAAAGTTTTTATTTATTTATTTTTTTTGCTCAAACCTCTGCTTTATATGAGAAACATTGGAAATTACTAAAAAATGTGCTCACCTGAGCTTATAAGTGCATTATACAGGTGTCCCTCTGAACACCTGGTACCGTCTTCTCTGGAGCCGCGCTGTGCTGTCTCGTTTTCTATGATAGGGTAACTATTGCAAACAACTTAAAATAGGCAGATATTTGTTCGTTTGGTACGAATTTATATGTAGTACAAGAATATATTGGTTTTCACACAATAATATAGATAATATAAGTGTTGTTTCACTTACCGAACACATCAACTTACCTCACCATCCTTTGTGATGATACCTCCTCATCACTTCTACTCGTTTCTTCCTCTGGGGCCACGTAATCTTTGTCCTCCACATCGTCATTGATTGAGGAATCTCTCTCTCACCTGGGAAGGCATCAAGGGCGGCTTGAATTTCGTCATTGGAGAGACATGACTTTACTGGCCAGGTCACTGCTAACAGGTGAGTTGCCAAGAGAATGACGTACGGGGGTCAACGGGGGTCAGGCAGTGTCGCCACCTATCGGCTGGTAGAGGAAGGTCTCCCACATACGCCTACCAATAATCACCCGCAAAACTTGAAAATGTGCAAATGACAGACCTCACAATTGTAGAACATACCGTTACGTTGTCAGGTCTCAGCATGAAAAAAGTTGTGAGGTACCCTTACCTCAACGGTATGCAGTGGGTTAAAAACACGTTGCTAATGTCATCACACGAGTCCTGCATGAAACAGCCCTAGCATGTATTCAGCATGGGCGGTGGGTACTGACGCCAAAGCAGTGACTTCTGAAGAGATAAACTTTTGATGTGATGTGTGCTGTATGTTATGCTTAGGAAAGACACTGGGCCGTCAGGAACTGGCTGACTAATACCTCTAATCAGAAAGACTTCCGCCACTTCCTCCTCCTCCCTGGATAAAAACCGTGCCGAACGCACTCCCAGCGAACAACGAAGTGGGGATAATGTCACTCATAGTTAAAGAAAAATAATATGGTGATGGTAGGCATAAATGAAAACAAATGCCATCATATTAAAAATTACATTTCGTTGTGAGTAATGTTCTGACAGTGAAAAATTATTATTGTTATTATTATTATTATTATTTTTATTATTATTATTATTATTAATATCGTGGCATCCAACTGATGATTTTCTTCAGTTCAAGAGTTAACGCTGATAGGTTAGGAGTGACTGCCGATAATTTGAGGGAGGATGAGGAAGAGAGAGGATGAACGAGGGAAAGGGACATAAAGAATGTTTGCAGTGAATAAACACGTGTGGATGAGCTGGTAGGTCGGTAGGAAAGAAGCAGTGAAAAAGGAAGAGAGAGAAATGTGACGGAAAAAGGAAAAATGTTGGAAGAGAGAGAGAGAGAGAGAGAGAGAGAGAGAGAGAGAAAATGATGGAAAGAGGAAAATGTCGGAAAAGGGGGACGACTGTGGACGGAGGAGGGAGGCACACTTGGGCAGGAGGAGAGGAAGGGAAGAGGAAACAAGGCAGGAAATAAGAGGGTAATGGAAGGCGGGAGGGGGAGGTAAGGGGACAGGAGAAATATATTGGAAGCAAAAGAAGATGTGTTAGGAAAAAATATAAGTAGGAGAATAGAGAAAAGAAATGTAATCTGGAGAGAAAGAGAGAGAGAGAGAGAGAGAGAGAGAGAGCCAGTACAGAAGCCATCTTTCAAAACAGTCTCACTCTTTTTCTGTATATCTGGCAGAAGTTCAGTAGGCACAGAAGAATGAGTAAATACGTATTGAACAGCAGGTAACATCTCATTTATTAATAGAAACAGTTATAAGAGTGGACACCCCTTCTTGGTTCAATGATTACATATTTTAATTAGATGTCCTGCTGTCCTTATCTCACCTCGTTCCTCCCAGCTTCCCTTCTTCGTTTCTCTCTGCACCTACTCTTGTTTCACTTAATCACTTCATTTGTTTCTGCTTCCCGTCACATCAGCACCTGACCTCCCTCCTTCCCCCCCTTCCTATCTCTGTCTGTCTGTCTGTCCCCGTGTGTGTGTGTGTGTGTGTGTGTGTGTGTGTGTGTGTGTGTGTGTGTGTGTGTGTGTGTGTGTGTGTGTGTCCCTCGCGCCAAATTGTTTCGCATGTTACGTGAGTTGGGGTGCGGGTCGCGAATGTTAGCGGTGCTGGTGGCGATATACGGGGTTGCTTTGAGCATTATTGGGACGGCCATTGTAACATCCAGGATCGGCGTCAGACAGGGGTCCCCAACATCTTGTTTATTATTTATCATTTTTGTAAACAGCATGATTAAGTTGATAAAGTCCAATTGTGGGCCAGATGGATTTTTACAGTGGCTTCATCTCCTTGTCCTTATGGATGATACTGTTCTTCTCTCGACAACGCGACGCGGGATGGAACATAAACTTACATTTCTGAATCAGTTCTGTGTAAATAATGGCATGGTTGTGAATAATATTAAGACCAAGTTCTTTGCAATCCATGCGTCAGTGGGCGATCGTGAGCCATTCTGCGTTGGTGATATGGTCGTGCAGTGGTGTGACAGGGACCCTGTCGTCCACCATTACCGCCCACACACAAGGAAAAATGTGCCACATTCTGAAATTTGTGTCATTTTTGGAAAAGAATATAGACATACCATTTTATGTTAAAAATAAAATGTTTGAAGCAGCCTTAATGTCAACCATCCTTAATGGCTGAGTCCTGGTTCAATGGGAACTTGAGGCCAATGGAAAAATTGTATAACTGGGATATTAAACAGCTGCTGGGAGCTTGTATGACGGCGTGCACGGACGTTTGTTATGTGTAACTCGGGTGCCCGCCACTGAAATCTTTAGTACTAGCAAGGCAGAGGAAGCTTTTCCAGCGACTGTGGGGGGAGAGACGCGGTATGCCCGATGACCCGTGGGTGCACGCCGTCAGGCTGACCATGGCGGCTAACACACCAAGTAAACACATTAAGAGTTTAATTAATAATTCTGTTGATGATGTTAAAGTCAGCATTGAATCTTTAAAGCAATCAATTTCTAACTCTACATCTTCTAGAAAGCTAATTTATAATGTGTTGAATCCTACCTTAACAGTTCACGAGATCTATAAATGTCGTGGTAAAACTAGTGAGGTACACAGAGTGGCATTTAGTTGGCTACGGGTAATCAGTCACAATCTGGCGATTGAGACGGGCCGTTGGAATCGGCGTGAACGGGGATGTCTCCCAGTAGCAGAGCGGCTCTGTCCATGTGGTGCTGTGCAAACAGAGTTGCTTGTACTGGAGGTGTGTCCACTGACTCAGCACATACGTACAAGATATAACTTTACTTCCTGGAGTCAAATCATTGGTGACGATGCTCAGTTTCCTATTGAGGAGATAGTGTATAAGGTCCTTTCCTGTTTTGGCTAGTGTGTACTATAATGTTTATCATAACCTATGTTATTTAAAGTGTATTTAATTCCTTTTGTAGGCTCTTATTCTAACCATGATATATCATTGGGATTTTTTTTTTCCTTAAAAAAAGTGATTGGTCAAATTGTAGTTACGTTACTAATCAGAAGTGTAATGATTTCCATCTTTCATTAAGGCTATATAGATGCTCTGATCAACCTTTTAATACTTCGCTTGTTTTGTGGACCATAATTGTTTGCTATTATGTGATGTACTGTTTATCATGCTAAGGTTTATTGTTGCTTGAAATCCTATATGTGTAACTGGATATTGTGGTCAATAAATACATACTTACTCAGTACTTACTGTGTGTGTGTGTGTGTGTATGTGTGTGTGTGTGTGTGTGTGTGTGTGTGTGTGTGTGTGTGTGTGTGTGTGTGTGTACCTATGTCCCAACACGCTCCAGTATTAACACAAATTCCAACACAGGGCAGGATTGTTTGTCATTTGATCTGGAAATGAGTCTTCCTACCTCCTTCCCTCTCTTCCTTCCATTGCATTCACCGTTCTCACTCTGCCTCTGTTTGTCTTCCTATTTCCCATTTTTATTTCTCTCCATCTCCCTCTGTCTCTCTCTTGGACTATCTGTGTCTCCCAATACTTCCCTTTCCCCCTCCAGTGCTGGCCATGACCCCTGCAAGGCCAGGCTGATGCACTGTTCTGACTGCTCTTCAGCCCGTAGAGGTGGTCAGCTTTAGAAAGTAGCCATAGAACCATCCCGGCCAAATACCTGGCCCGCTGTGTTCACACCTCGCACTACACACCCTCCCACTGGCATTCCGGCCTGCCTCATTTGAGGTGCTCCTGTCTTTTCCCTGTTTTGACACCTGCTTTTTGTGTCATGAGTTCAGCTTTTTTTATGCTTACAAATGCCGAATGCCCCAGATCTGACACCCACATTATGTTCTGTTGTGTAAACAAAAGAACTTTCAGATGCCCTCAACTTCCACATGTTTATCGTGATCCTAACTGGACACAAAATCCTCTATCACACTGGCAGATTCGTCGACAATCTTCAGGCTTTTGTCTCGGATTGTCAATAAAAAATGAGAGAAGTCAAATGACTGTTACTGCATATAAGCCATGCAACAACTGACTTATCCATGGAGCACATTTGAAAAGAAGAAAATGTATAGTTCTTTCAGACAGTGGACTACATGTGGAGACGATGCTGGCTAAGAAGAAAGGAGATTTGTTTTTGTAACAGTGAAAATTAATGTACACACAACCGTAAAACAACTATATATATATATATATATATATATATATATATATATATATATATATATATATATATATATATATATATATATATATATATATATATATATACATATTGTTACATAGCCTATGATTTCATCATCCTTTGTATAATTCTAACGTACAGTATGCTGCATGTTTGATTACGATTCGCCTCGTGGCTTCCATAGTGACCAGGCTTGCGTGTTCTACCTCACTACCCCCTTCTCCCCTTATAGTAGAGTAAGTCGTTCTTTCTGTTGTTCAGAGCAGGAGTGTCAACTCTTCGTCCTCTGTGTCTTCATTTGAGCGTCCTTCTTAAAAGTTGTATCAAGCTCTGCCGGCCTCCCTATATAATGAGCTCAGTCTCTGCATTAATTGCCACTTAGATCTACTCCTCATTTTGTTCACATCTCTGTCCTCTCCTGTATAGTGTATTATTATTGTGAGTGCTCCGGAAGTCTCCAGCCAACTAGCTGCTGTATAATTTGAGTATAAGTGTTATTACCATTTTTCTTGTGCTGTATAGCCTGAGACGTTAATTCGTAGGCCTGGTAAGGTTTTTGTGATTCATGTAGAGTTTTTAATGTCAGCCAATATTAATAATATTTTGTATCTGTAATAATACATCTTGCTTTAACTTTAGCATTATTCGGTTTCTCATTTATCAGGGCCGACTTAGATCAATTTGCTCTTGCTAAATTCATGTTAATAGAGGCTATTGCAGTTAACCATATATGTAAACTGTTTTGCCATTACATTATCCTTATGAGTCCTGAATGTTTAGTTGTTAGTTTGAGCATTAAACTTTAACTTGTAATTTTACATAACTTTTTTGTTTTGAACCTGGAACTTTGCGGGACAGTAGTGATTTTAGTATTCTCACTTGAAGTGTTCATTATCTCTCTCTGTTCCGTAACATAAATTTGGCGACCTCTTATCAGGATATTTAGGATATTATCATAAGGATATTGCTTGATATTTTGTGACTGTGATTTATTCATGATGTCTACTATTACTACTCTTGATGAAGTCAAAGATTCTTTGTCAAATGTGCAAACAGTGTGTGATGTAGAAAACAGAACAAAGAATGAACTTAAGCTTGTTGCTCAACAATTGGGAATTGCTGTTTGCTCTCATCATTCTAAAGATCAAATTGTTGGCATGATTAATAAAAGCTTGTTTAATGTAACTCCTCCAGATGAGCAAAAGCAGATTGAAATAGCTAAGTTACAGCTAGCCCTGCAGGAGGCTCGTGCTAAGGAGGCTGAGTTTCAGGCACGTGCTAAGGAGGCTGAGTCTCAGGCTCGTATTCAGGAGGCACAGGCACAGGCTGAGTCTCAGGCTCGTATTCAAGAGGCACAAGTTGAACTTGCTAGGATTCAGGCAGACCATGAGTATCGCATGAAACAAGGTGGAACTAGATCATCTAGCTCTGATGATTTTGATGTGGCTAAAAATGTTAAACTTGTCCCTCCTTTTAATGAATCTGATTTAACAAAGTATTTTCAGTTGTTTGAGAGGGTAGCTACAGGTTTTAATTGGCCCAAAAAGTATTGGCCAGTACTCCTTCAAACTGTTCTCACCGGTAAAGCTCAAGTAACTTATGCATCTTTGCTTCAGGATCAATCTGATAATTATGATGTAGTTAAGAGCTTGATTCTTAAGGCCTATGAGCTTGTTCCTGAAACTTACAGAGTAAAATTTAGGACAACTTATAAGCAAGATTGCAATCCCATGTTGAGTATGCAAAAATCAAAGAAGATCTGTTAGAGCAGTGGTTAAATTCTAAGAATGTGGATTCTGATTTTGATAAATTTAAGCAGATGATTTTGCTGGAGGACTTCAAAAGGTGTATTAATAAAGATGTAAGCCTATATCTTGATGAGAAAAGAATAGATAATTTGTCTGATGCTGCAGTTTTAGCTGATGAATATGTTCTCACTCACAAGAGATATTCTAAAGAAAAAAGGAAAGCTGAGAGTAAGTACGTTGCCTCTACTCAGAGTACAGGTAACAGGAAAGAGAATAAAGATGATGTTTCTCAGGAAGTAAATACCAGTTCCACCTCTAGATTTCAGAAAAGTAAATGTACTTATTGTTGTAAGCTTGGTCATACTACGGAGAAATGCTTCAGGAGACAGCGTGATGTGAACAAAAAGGAGTCTTTAAATATTCAGTCAATTGGTCTAGTGTCCACCCTTGAGAGTTCCCAGAATTCTTTAACAGAGTTAACTGAACCTGCTTTGAGGGGTAAATTAAATTCTCATGATGAAGCTCCTCTTTTGAGCAGTAACATGGGTGACACTCTCAAGAGTTCATGTGCTAATTTCTTGTCTGATGGTTTTGTCAGTCCTCTGGACAGTAATGACAGGAAATCAGTTAAAATATATCATGATACAGGTGCTTGCCAATCCCTTATGCTGACCAGTGTTCTAGGCCCTAATGTTAATTCCTCTGATGAAACTGTAATCTTACAAGGTGTAGGGAATAATTACTTCTCTGTCTCTCTGTGCAGAGTGAATTTAGAGTCTGGTTTTGTTAATGGTTCCGTTATGGTTGGGTTGGTTGAGACACTCCCAGTGTCAGGTGTAACTTTCTTACTTGGATATGATATTGGTGGAAGTCAAGTGTGTCCAGCTCCTCAGTTGTCTAGTGAACAAGTGACTCCGACCCAGGATTGTGATGTCCCTGATGTGTTCTCTCCATGTGCTGTCACTAGGGCTAAGTCTAAAGTTACTGGTGACTTAGAGGATAATGATGATGATGATGTTATCCTAGCTGACACTTTTCTTGCTAATTTGGACCACTCACCAGATGAGGCAGTACCCCGTAGTGTTGATAATTTGTCTCGTCAAGAGTTGGTTGAGTTGCAGGTTGCTGACCCTGAGTTGCAAGGTCTAGCTAACTCTGCTTGCAGTGAGGAAGAGTCACCTGGTGCTTCTAATTGTTATTATGTAAAGTCAGGAGTATTTATGAGGAAGTGGAGACCCCCAACAGCATCAGCCGACTGTGAATGGGAGGTTGTACATCAAGTTGTCATCCCTCGTGTTTGTAGGCAGGATATCATTAGAGTGGCTCATGATTCCAGTTTGGCAGGACACCTTGGAGCAAGGAAGACTGTGGCACGCATTTTGAAACACTTCTACTGGCCAGGTATCTTCAGGGATGTTTCCTGGTATTGTAAGTCTTGTCACACCTGTCAAGTTGTGGGGAAGTGTAATCAGACCGAAAAGGTTGCACCTCTAGTTCCCATTCCTCCTTTTGAGGCGCCATTCACCCGTGTGTTGGTGGTTAATGTGGGCCCTCTTCCTAAGACTTCTTCAGGATTTTCTTATGTGTTGACCCTGATTGATATGGCTACTCGTTATCCTGGAGCCATTCCACTTAGAAATATCTCAGCAAAAAACGTGGTTAAGGAAATGCTAGGGTTCTTCAACAAGTATGGTCTGCCCAAGGAGGTACAGTCAGACCGTGGAAGTAATTTCACGTCAAATGTTTTCAAGCAGTCTCTGAAGGAGTTGGGCATCACCCAGATCACGTCTTCAGCTTACCATCCACAGACCCAAGGAGCATTGGAGAGATATCTTCAAACACTCAAATCGATGCTCAAGAAATACTGTTTGGAACATCAGAAAGAGTGGGCAACCTCTTCAAGCCAAGTTTAGTGGTCCTTATTTCATGGAGAAGAAACTCAGTGATGTCAACTATGTCATTGGCACACCAGATCGTAGAAAGAACAAGCAACTTTGTCACATCAACATGCTAAAGTTATATCACAGGCGGGACGAAAATAACCCAGTCTGCACTGTAGCTGTTCCACCCGAGTCTGCAAGTGAAGTTCTCCCATGCAGTATGAGCCTGAGTGATAGTTTGGGGAAGAATCCTGATATCATGAATGATCTCCAGACTAAGCTTTCTCATCTAGCTCCCAAGGAAAGGCAGGAGTTTTCGGCATTACTGCAGGAGAACCTGCAAGTGTTCCGTGCCACTCCAGGAAGAACCACTGTGTTGATGCATGATGTTGATGTTGGAGACGCAAAGCCAATTAAACTGCCTCCTTACCGTGTGAACCCAGTGAAAGTTCCTCTCATCCAGAAAGAGCTTGGCTACCTGTTGGACCACAAGATGATTGAGCCCTGTCAGAGCGAGTGGAGTTCTCCTGTCACTCTAGTCCCTAAGCCAGGTGGGGCACAGTGGCTTTGCATTGACTACAGTCGTGTTAATTAGATAACCAAAACAGACACTTACCCTCTTCCTCGCGTGGAAGATTGCATAGAGAAGATCGGAAAGGCTAGGTACATAAGTAAGTTTGATTTGTTAAAGGGATCCTGGCAAGTACCTATAACTGAACGTGCTAGGGAGATCTCATGTTTTGTAACACTAGGAAAAACTTTTGCATGTCCTGTAATGCCATATGGTATGAAGAATTCACCAGCCACTTTTCAGAAGCTCATGAATGTTGTAACAGAGGGTTTGGCAGGGTGTGTTGTTTATATTGATGATGTATTAGTCTTCAGTGACAACTGGAAAGATCACCTATGCCATGTCAGTAAATTTCTTGAGCGTTTGGTTCAGGCTAATCTTGTAGCTAATTTATCAAAGTGTGAGTTTGGTCAAGCTAAAGTTCAGTACCTTGGGTACGTAATTGGTGATGGACATGTTGCACCACCAGGAGCTAAGGTTCAGGTTGTAAGTGATCTTCCCAGACCTAAAAGTAGGAAAGAGCTACAAAGATATTTGGGAATGGTAGGTTGTTACAGGATATTTGTTCTTAAGTTTTCAATTCTTGTATCACCACTTACAGACCTACTGAAAAAGGGAGTTAAATTTGTTTGGACCGATAACTGTGAATCCTCTTTCAGTAAACTTAAAGCCAGCCAGTGCTTGCTACTCCAAATTTTGCTAAGCCTTTTAAGATGGCTGTTGACGCAAGTGATACAGGAGCTGAGGCTCTTTTGCTGCAAGAGGATGATCAGGGTATTGAACACCCTGTATCTTATTACAGTAAGAAGTTCACTCCACCTCAAAAGAACTACTCAACTATTGAGAAAGAGCTTTTGGCCTTGATTTTGGGTTTACAGCATTTTTCATTTTATTTGTGTTCTGGTTTTGACAATATAGTCATTTATACCGATCATAACCCACTGAAATTCCTTAGTAAGTTTAAAGATAAAAATCAGAGATTGACAAGATGGAGTCTACTTTTTCAGGAGTATTGATTAGACATACAACATGTCAAGGGGAAAGAAAATGTTATTGCAGATTGTTATCTAGACTTTAGAGAGATTGTTTTAGAGTAATAAGAAATTTCCTTTGTAAATTTCTTTTTTTTTGTGGGGAGGTGTTACATAGCCTATGATTTCATCATCCTTTGTATAATTCTAACGTATAGTATGCTGCATGTTTGATCACGATTCGCCTCGTGGCTTCCATAGTGACCAGGCTTGCGTGTTCTACCTCACTCCCCCCTCCTCCCCTTATAGTAGAGTAATTCGTTCTTTCTGTTGTTCAGAGCAGGAGCGTCAACTCTTCGTCCGCTGTGCCCTCATTTGCACGTCCTTCTTACAAATTGTATCAAGCTCTGCCGGCCCCCTGTATAATGAGCTCAGTCTCTGCATTAATTGCCACTTAGATCTACTCCTCATTTTGTTCACATCTCTGTCCTCCCCTGTATAGTGTATTATTATTGTGAGTGCTCCGGAAGTCTCCAGCCAACTAGCTGCTGTATAATTTGAGTATAAGTGTTATTACCATTTTTCTTGTGCTGTATAGCCTGAGGCATTAATTCGTAGGCCTGGTAAGGGTTTTGTGATTCATGTAGTGTTTTTAATGGCAGCCAATATTAATAATATTTTGTATCTGTAATAATATATCTTGCTTTAACTGAGCATTATCCGGTTTTCTCATTTATCAGGGCTGACTTAGATAAATTTGCTCTTGCTAAATTCATGTCAATAGAGGCTATTGCAGTTAACCATATTTGTAACCTGTTTTGCCATTACATTATCCTTATGAGTCCTGAATGTTTAGTTGTTAGTTTGAGCATTAAACTTTAACTTGTAATTTTACCTAACTCTTTTTTTTTTTTTTTAAACCTGGAACTTTGTGGGACAGTAGTGATTTTAGTATTCTCACTTGAAGTATTCATTATCTCTCTCTGTTCCGTTACAATATATATATATATATATATATATATATATATATATATATATATATATATATACATATAAATATATATATATATATATATATATATATATATATATATATATATGGGTGTGTGTGTGTGTGTGTGTGTGTGTGTGTGCACGCTTTAATGCAAATCAGGTTCCTACAGTCAATGGAACTTCAGTTTAACAGATCATCTAATTCAGTACCGTCCACAAAGCCAGATGTTTCCGCACAATAACAACTCCACAGAATCGTACACGTTCAGTGAACACCTGGATAATGCCGACCAAAATCGTGGACAGCGAGATGGATGGAACATTTGTCCAGTGTGATGGGACATTTACTGTGCTCTGCTGGGGTCGTTTCCATCCTCATACTTAACGCCACTCTGATTCACACTATCACTGCCCTATCCCATTACAATTGCCCTGCCCTGTCTCATTACACCTGCCCTGCCCTGCCATTACACCTGCCCTGTCCTGTCTCATTACACCTGCCCTACCCTGTCTCATTATACCTGCCCTGCCCTGCCCTGTCTCATTATACCTGCCTGCCCTGTCTCATTACACCTGTCTAGTTCTGTTCTTAAGCTACACCTGTTGTCTCTCCTGCCCCACGACCAGAGACAGACAGACAGACAGACAGACAGACAGACAGACGGAGAAGCTGGACAAAAGAGAGGATCAGTTAAACAATTAATCCTATCATATCTCTAAGCTACAAGGGACGAAGGCCAGTCTGCTACCCTTACTTATCCCATGTAATCCGGTGACTTATTTCCCTACTTCATTCGTGTTATCTTTGACGATTTTATTTAAGATGGATCTCTCTCTCTCTCTCTCTCTCTCTCTCCCTCTCTCTCTGTCATCTAGTTGAAAAATATTTGCCCTAAATAAAATCCCCATCAAATACTAGGAATAAACGAACACCACGTCATTGGGGTGAGAGAGTTATTACACAGAATTAACATTGGCCTAGCCCCGGGACCCTACGATGAGAAAAAGAAAGGGGATTAATAGTTCGTGAGTGGGTGAGTTAGTTTGTAGTTAATGAGTGAAAAGTGAGTGAGTGAGTGAGCGAGTGAATGAGTGACTGAGCAAGTGAATGAGTGAATAAGTCAATGAGTGAGTGAGTAAGCGAGTGAGTGAGTGAGTGAATGAGTCAATGAGTGAGTCAGTGTATGAGTAAGCGAGTGAGTGAGTGAACAAGTGAGTGAGTGACTAAGTCAATGAGTGAGTGAGTGAGTGAGTAAGTTAGTTAATGAGTGAGAGAGTTTGTTAATTAACGAGCGAGTGAGTGAGCCAGGGAGGGACTGAGTTTTTGAATGAGCGAGTGAGTGAATGAGTGAGCGATTGGGTGAGTGAGCGAGTGAATGAGTGAATGAGTTTTTCCTTCTCTACGTCCCCCTCGCTAACCCCCTCCCCCCCGAACCCGCCACCACAGCAGGGCAACATGAGACACCGAAAAAAAAAAATGTATTATAACAGAGAGAGAGAGAGAAATACTGTACTGTGGCAGCCAGCTTCTATGTGTGTGTGTGTGTGTGTCCAATGGCGTGCCAAGCCGTATGATCTTGAGAGAGAGATTCGCACACACCAGAATATCACAAGAAACTTTTAAAACTTTACCAACATTCTACATGAATACTGTTATGATCACGATTGATATTAGAGTATGCAACATGTCCGAAATCCTTTGATATTCTAAAATATACACAACACTGTGAAAATTGGGTAGATCGATATGTTGCCAGGCGTACGAGTGTATTTAAGTAAAGACAATATCACGTACTGTCTATGTTGCTCACTTAAAATGATCTAAGTATTGTTACGAACAGTACCACATGCTGTAAATCTTTCTCACTTAAAATGATCGATATGTAAAAGCTGTTAACAAGATTCAGGTAATCAAAATGACTTAAACAGTACTCATTCACAATAGTCTCCACTGACCAGGGATTCTGTCTATCTATAGCCAGACATCTTAATTCCGTAAGGGGTGGCCACAAACAAATCACCTCCAGGTCGCCCTATCCTCTGCCTTTTCGCTGCCCTCCTTCCAGCTCACACCCCCTCTCTCATATACCTCTTCACCCCATCCCTCCATCTCATCAGTCTCCCCCTCTCTCTCTTCCCCTCCACCTCACTCATATAAACTCTCCTCGTTAGTCTCTCGCTCTACATCCAAGAGTTACATCACAATAATAGGTACATATTACAAATAAACAGTCTACTTTGTGCAGATAGTAAAGCATATTTATTTCTCCTTGTCGTGTGTGTCTTAGAATGCCTTAATTTTTCTGCTGTTTGTCTGTGTCTGTCTGTCTGTCTGTCTCTGTCTCTGTCTGTCTGTCTGTCTCTCTCTCTCTCTCTCTCTCTCTCTCTCTCTCTCTCTCTCTCTCTTTCAAGTTACAACTCTGGAGCCATAACTCCCTCTTCTCATCCTGCCTTACCTCTCACTAAGCACCCTCATACACTTCTGGACTCATTTCCTTCTCTTAATCTTTCCCTTCCACCCTCCCTTCAACATTTCTTCCCTCTTACACTCTAGACCCAGACCACCATCACATTTCCCTTCCGCTTCTCCCACATTTCCTTCCTCAAATAAGATCCGAGGCATTTTTCCCATCCATAGAAGTGTAGTTTCATTTACGTCTGAGTTTTGTCTATACATCGAAATGGTCCTCCCTACTTTCTCCTGCATACTTTACCTTGGGGAAGTGAGGGATCTGGGGAGTCAGTATCCTTAACTGTCTCTAGTTTAGGCTCATAGTAACCTTGTACGAACGATCTCAGTAAGCAGGTAGGATGTTGTGTGTACTTTTTTCGCTACCACAGATGTCACTATCCACTCTCCTAATCCCCCACTTTCCCTTCTCCATTACAGTTTTTCCTGCTCTTACAATCTATAAATCTGGACACATATCATCCCGGCCTCTCCCCTCACCCTCCTACCCCAGCCACGATTCTGGGGACATTTCCTGCTCCCCCTCCTCTTCAGCGCCTCCCCCTCTCATTCCCGTCGCTAGCTATGATCCTGTTTATCATGTCGGAGTTGCTCCAGTAACGAGAGGACGGGACGACACAAAATCTGTTCTGTAGGATATGACATAGGCCAGCCACATTTTACCTGGATGAGGTTAAAGGGGAGGTCTCTCATAGTTATCCCTAGAAATATGAAAACGCAGGTTAATGTGTGTAAAAAGTAAACAATGGCTTGAAGAAAAATACGAGTGTGTAGTAAACGAAAACATATAACTGGTGAAGGTTATTCCATGATTCCCAGCCCCTACTGTATTACCTCTAAAATAAAAGAATAGTTTCCTGATTTGTGTTGGCAGTGAAATGGAAAAAACAAGGGAAGAATGAAATGTGTAATAACAGCGGGACAAAGTGCCTGCATAGCCTGTCAACACGTAAAATCTGTGCTGCCAAATGTTTCGGGGGGTCGGCCATAGTCATAGGCAAGCCGCGTGCACACAGGACACATGGTACAATGTTTTGTTTGGTGTGTGTGTGTGTGTGTGTGTGTGTAAAACAACTGTAAAGACTTGATTTGATTAGGACCAAAAGTAGTGGAAGTGTTGAGGGTCAGCATAGGAATAAATCTGCTGTTCTTCAAGCAATAGGTCAAAGGTTAAGGTCATATGGCTAGGTCAACCTAAACACATTTTATCTATGTTAAACAAACTCGGAAGGGTTAAGGGTAGGGCAAGGATGAAGGAATTCGAGTTTGAGTTATATGGGGAGACCGACTGACAAATGAGGAAATGAAGGAGCGTTATGTTTTTTTTTTTTTTTTTTTATGTGCTCGACTCTGGGCATAGGCATCACAGCCTGCTCTCAAGGCCCAGTAGTCCTCCTACATATCATACACCACTACATGTCACCACTTCGGCGCTAACACCCACCGTCCATATTGAATACATGCTAGGGCTGCCTCATACAGGACTGGCATAATGGTATTAGCGGGGGTACTTTTACGACATGTCGGCGGGTCTTCTGGTAGATCGGTAAAGTCTGCTTTACATGTAGTTCAAATCCTTAAACTGTTCCCTGCCCCAGCGGGGATTTGAACCCGGGTCCGGTAGGACCGCAGGCCACCTCTCTACCGATTGAGGGCAAACACTGAGATGGTTTGGCCATGTGTAGAGGATGGAGAGCAAAAGACTAATGAGGAAAGTGTATGTGAGTGAGATGGAAAGGGGAGAGGGAGGGAGAGACCAAGGATGAGATAGAGGAATGGATTGGAGAGGTATTTGAGAGAGGGGTGTGTGAGCTGGGGGGAGGGCAGCAAAATGGTGGGCTACAGGGCTACATAGAGGCGATTTGTCTGTGGCCACCCATTACGGGAATAAGGTGTCTGCCTATAGATAGAAATAAAACAGACAGAGCAATCAGTCAAAGGAGAGGTCGCAGGTCAAATATTCCATCCGATAACTCAGATCTTCTTATTTGTTCTTACATGTGCATGAGAGTCATTGGAATGCCTGAGGATTCTCTAAAGGTGATGAGATTCGATTTTGAGAACACTATGTTAATGATTCGAGTAAATCCAATCCTGCTTGGATTTGGAGGATATTTAGTGGAAGGGTTGAAGACCATTCAAAACTAAAGTAACTGAATTTTGCGTGTATGCGTGTGCATGAATGTACACTTACGTCTGCTAGTTCTTTTACTTAACCTGCCCTGTCCCGTCAACGTATGGGTACATTGCAACGTTTTGCATTTGCCAGTCCCAGTGACGTACCGGTACGTCGTGCAATTGCAAAGTGTATAATTTCCACAATTTTCAAATTTCGCGCTTCATTTTCGGTACATATCTTCGCTTGACCTTCCCCTACCTGCCACCAGGCAGGGACACTCGGCGACCCCGAGCGACCTGTGCTCAACCGCGGCTCGTTCACTCACCTGTCAGCAACAGTCCTGCTCAGACATGGCGAAGAGAGGTCTCTCAGAGGTAAAAATTCAAGCCGCCCTGGACGCCTTTACAGGCAACAGTGATTCCCCACTGGATGACGAGGTTGTTGACAAAGATTATGTATAGCCAGAGGAGGAGGAAACCACCAGCAGTGATGAAGAAGTCCCGTCCCCCAGGAAGCGGCAGTACATGACTTACCGTGCTGCTAGAGAGGGGCAGCCAGCCAAAAAACCACATGCAACATCCTATGCCCAGCCCCAACGTGATGTGGAACCCATATTTGATGACGAGGACGAGGACGAGGACGGAGCTGTGGGAAGTGCTGCCACGTGGTATGGACGTGAGGTGATTACTCATCGTGGCCCCGAGCGCACAACAGGTCAGACGAGCAGGTATGGGCCTAGTATTTTGTTTGGAGAGGTAGGAAGTGCCATGGAGGGAGTGGGGAGTGAAAGGGAAAGTGCAGGGAGGAGTATGGAAAGTGAGAGTGGCGTGAGTAAGTCATCACTCTCCCTAGGTAATGTGAGGCGGTGGGGTGTATCACGTGGGCGAGTGCGGGTGCATTCTGTATCATGTGGGGTTGTGATGGAGGGGGAAGGTGAGGAGGAACCACTCCCAAGCATGTCTTATGCTCCTCAATATCCCCAGACACGTGGGCGAGTGAGGGTGCGTGAAAAATCACATGGTGTTGTGATGGAGGGGGAAGGTGGGGAGGAACCACTCCCCAGCACGTCTTATGCTCCCCAATATTCCCGAACTTCATCCCCACAGCCCCCTAATGTTCCTCAAGGCCGTAAGGGTAAGGGAAAGGGTAAAGGCAGAGGGAAGAGGAGTGAGAGTGGGGAAGCCCTCCGTACTCCTTCTCCCCAGCCTCCCCCACCAGCATCTCCTCCCCACCCAGACGAAGGCGGTGATAGGGATGATGGGGACGAGGGATTTGTGGGATGGAATTGGGAGGATGGGAGTGATTTTTCTCCCCTCATTCACCCCTTCACTGAGCATGGGCGCGCTGGCTGCATTGCTCACGGAATTCACCATAATTCCACAAGGATAGATTTTTTCCACCTGTTTTTTAGTGAGGCATTCGTGGAGCAGATTGTTGACCAAAGCAACCGTTTTGCAAGCACCCAGCGCCATGAGAGTGAAAGATTGGGAACAAGGAGCAGGCTTTCTATCATATATGATTACCCTGTCTCCCTTTCAGAAATGTTCCTATTTTTTGCCCTGGTCCTTTTGATGGGTATTATACGAAAAAACAGAATTCTGGCTTACTGGACAAGGGATCCTGTTATGCTTACACCAATATTTGGGAAAGTCATGAGCCGTAATCGCTTCCAACAAATTCTAAGTCGCCTCCATTTCTATGATGCTGATGATCCTGCAAATGCAAACGACACAGATAAGATGAGGCGAATTAGGTTGGTCTTTGATCACCTGAGGCAAACCTTTCGTTCGTCATTTTATCCCTATAGAGACCTCGTCATAGACGAGAGTCTCGTGTTGTGGAGAGGTAATATTTCATTTAGGCAGTATATACCCAGCAGAAGGCACCGTTTTGGGTTCAAGATCTTTGTTATGTGCGACTGTAGGACTGGATACATGCAAGACATAGTCTTGTACACCGGTGCACAGACAGACATAATAGAAGATCGGAGTATTGGACTGTCGGGAGCAGTGGTAAAGACAATGATAGAAGACTACCTTCACCGTGGTCATGTACTCTACCTGGACAATTGGTACACTAGCCTTCTTCTCGCTCGCTATCTACACACGCATGAAACGGGAGTCTGTGGAACCATGAAGGTGAACCGGCGTCACATGGTCAAGGTAGGGCGGAAACTTGACAGGAACGAGGTTGTCTTCTTCAAAGCCAACAACATACTTGCAACTGTGTGGAACCATAATACAGAAGTAAGCCTCTTGTCAACGGTTCACCACCCCTTGATGCACCGTACTGATTCCGTTGATTACCGGAGCGAGAACAGGCGTCACATTTTGAAACCTGAGTGTGTCATGGACTATAACAAACATGCGCCTGGTGGACCAGTCAGACTCCATGATATCGACGGTAGAGTGTGCCAAGACCACGATGAAGTGGTATCAGAAACCGTTCTTTCACTTGCTAGACATCACTGCTCTTAATTGCCACCACCCTCACGCCATGACAACAGGAGTTCAGGAAACCTTTGAAGGGTTTGTGAGGGAGCTCACAAGAGAGATGTTTGCACCGTATGCTGTTGAAAGGCCCCAACATCGCACCCGCACTGCCCCTATTGCCCAAACTCCCCTGAGAATATCTGGTCGCCATTTCCCCACTCTTATCCTTCCCCAGCCAAACAGACCTAGGCCCCAACGCAGGTGTCACGTGTGTAGCAATTCCCGGGTGAGACTCACCACACAGAGGAAGGACATCCGCTATGAGTGCGTCGAGTGTGACGTGGGTCTCTGTATTCACCCATGTTTCAGCGAATATCACACGTTGATGCAATTCTGATATGGTGTGAATGCGAGAGGATGCTGAAACTATGAAGTAAATGCGACAAACAGACGCTCAGTGAAATTATCCTGTTGATCTGAAAATATTAGTATAAAGTGCATACGGGTATAACATAAGTGCAAAAATAGTACATAAGTGTATAAATATCTTGTAAGTGGAAACATACCTAGCGAGGGTTTTTTGATGCGATATTCTGTCGCTCAGTGCAATAAATAAGGCCCGAAAATATGTAAATATTATTATTGGAAATGCAAATGGGTATAATATAAGTTCAAATTATTGTAAGTGATGAAATATATTCTAAGTCAAAATATTCCTAGCGTGTGTATAGAGATGCGATATCCTGATGCTCAGTGAAATGAATAAGGCCCGTAATTATGAAAATAGAAGTCAGCAAGTGGGAAAGTGTGTAATATATATGAAGAATTTGTATGTAAGTGTTTGAGTATTATGTTGGTCGAAACATTCATTGCGAGGGTATTTTCATGCGATATTCTGACGCTCACTTGAATAAATAATGGCAGTAACTATGTATAGTGCAGTATAGGCGTGTAAACGTGTGTAATGTAAGTGGGAAAATATAAATGGAGTGAAAAAATAAAGTAGAAGATGAAACACGAGTGTTATATGCTTTTTACGTGAATATGCACTAGCATTTCGCTAAATGGCCTCGTAATGAATGTAGATAATTGAAAACATTTACAGTGGTGGAGGAAAGATTCTATGTAAAGGAAAAAATAATAGGAAAGTGATAAAACAATTGGGTATGTTGAAATATGAGTCATAGCGAGTGCGCTTAGTAAGCCAATGTGCGCTATACTTATGCTGCATGTCATCGTAATGAATGAAAACATCTGAAAACATTTACAAACAGTAAAAATAGGTAAAATGTCAATGAAACAGAAGTATACAAGTAGAAAAAATAATATGTTGACTGATACAAGAAACTTAGCACATAGCATGTTACCACTCGGACCTAACTCACTATGCTCGCGCGAAGGTACAATGCTTATTTTTCATATATATATGTTTGAAATTCATTATATTGTTACTCTTATTATTCATTAGTTCAAATTCAATAAATGTTGAGGTGTTGTTTGTTGTTTCTCCCAATATTTCCTACCATAGAAAACGTGAGCGCCTCACACATCAATGATAGAATACGATACCTGGCACGGGGGACCTCACCTGTTCCGACCACTTATGGACCACGGTAAGCCCTTTCTTGGTGATTTTCCTTTTTTTCTCAACAAAAGCGGAAGTTTTAGCCAAAAATTTTTTTTTTCCAAAATAGCTCGGGATTGGGGGATGTCGGAGGTGCGGAAAACCTCGGGACGTGACGAGTTAAGAGATGCACTGGGTGTCGAAGGCGATGGCGGCGTGGGTCCTGGAAGTTTATGATTCAGTGATGCTATTAAGTGTTTTTTAGGGCCAAGAGAGGACTGTGGATTGGTTAAATGTTGTTACAAAGGTTTTCCATCTTGTTTCTTTGGATTAATTTTCTGTATATTTTGCTGTTCCTTTGCTGGGCCCTTGCAATGGTGTCGTTTGTGTGTGGGAGAGAGTTGTGTCTGAGATAGCTGAGTTGTTTTATGGGGTAACGATTTCCAGTGTAAAGTCTGCATCGTAGTTTCTTGTGTTGCATCTTGGACCGTGGTGTTTGTCTGTGTTAAGTACGATGTTTATAATATGACTGTGTTGGCGATGAGAGTGTTGCTCACTGTGCTGAAGTGATGTTGTGTTTCTTCCTCATTAGTTTTCCAATCTGCTTTCTAATTGTTTGTGTCAGTGATGTGTGACTGCCATGGTTTGGAATGATTCCTTTGGTGATAATGAAAATAAGGTGATCTGAACGGAATTTAGTTTCCAACCCCCCAGGTGGTGGTATGTGAGGTGTTGACGATTATAATGTGATGTCTAGGGAGGACTGAGACTGGAGTGTTTTCTGTGAGATGTAATAGTTTTATAGAAACAAGAAGGAACCAAGAAAAAAAAAAAAAACAAATTTAAGATTCAGTCACTTCGAAATGACTGGACATGCATACATGAAGGACTGAGAATAACGATTTATTCTTGCACTTGAGAGCTGGACAGAGGTAAGCGTTAGTTGCCAGACGGGTGCTACGCCTCAGCCTTGGTGGTGGAGGTATGCAAGCAGAAAGCTCGGAGGGAGCACTGACCATTGAAGCTGGGATAAAAGAAAGATAAAGATGCAACACTGCGGCGTAGAAGCAGAGGTTGGAGGGAGCCAGTAACAGGAAATGAGTTAACGACATTAAAAGCCTTTAACTCCACCTTGTTAAGAAGAGCTGTATGTGGGGATCCATAAGAGAAAATATACAAGGTACAGTGCATGCTGTTGAACTGTATTGCAATTTGATGCGTCGACATATGCACTGGCTGTGTTCGTATCAGGCAGTGTTATTAACATTGCAAGCTTCAGCAGTGATAGAAATGAGTGTCTGTTATGGGGGAAGGAGCTGAGTGTTGTATTGAAATGGTAACTGGTAATGTTGATTTCCTGTTTTTGACTAGAGATGACATTGAGTTGTTGTTTATAGAATATGGCGTCATTCTCGAAGAGTGTGTTGTCGGTACTGTGTCTTTATAGTGGATGGATTTGTGATTGTAAATGATGTCTCTTCCATGGCTATCCGTTCTGTGTTTGGAAATGTATGAAGTGTCTGAGGCGTGGGGTCTGGTGTGTGTTTTGTCTGATTTGTCTTGGAAGACTGCAGTATCTATGTTGTATGCATGTACAGTGTGTTCAGTTTGAGGTAATTGGTGTGCAGGCCATTGACATGTAGCCGTATTATGCTTATGTTGCGTGTTCGAGACGGTGTACGTTCAATGTGGGTATTGTTTGTGCACAAAGGCTGGGTTGTGGTGCCAGTGGTTGTGTTAGTAGTGGGTGTTTTGGATGGGTGGGGGGTACTGTGTTTGATGTGACAGGGATAGTGATTGTCTATTGAATGATATTTGGAAGATAGTTACTGTGGTGTGGACCCACTCTCCGCAAGAATATCATTGAGCAAATCCGTATGTACAGTCGGGGATTTCCGGCGAGTACGGAAGATGTGACAACCAGATGAAGTTGTGATAGATGTGGAGACTAAGAGTTTATTTACGTTGCAAATCGAAGAATGGACATGAAACAGCCTCTGTGACTGGTAGTCGGAGGTGGCTGCCACGGTGTATAATGCTGTTATCCTCAGATCCTACACAATCTTTGTTATTGTAAATTTTGGTGATATTATATATATGAACAAAAAATCTAAAATAACAATAGCAAACATTACAAATATACACTAATGAATATTATTGTATTATGGTGGGCTAGGAGGTAAAGTGTCTATCGTGAAAATATTCTTGATTTGACAGCTGTGTTCATAGCCCTGACATGAGGTACAAACAGCAGCCTGGGGTCACGAGGAATATATGAAGCTGTATCATACCATATGATAGAAATTGCAACACTAGGTAAAGCAAAGAAATTATCTATCTATCTACATCTATATAGACAGATAGATAGATATATATATATATATATATATATATATATATATATATATATATATATATATATATATATATATATATATATATATATATATATATATATATATATATATATATATATATATATATATATATATATATATATATATATATATATATATATATATATATATGTGTGTGTGTGTGTGTGTGTGTAATCTTTCGCGTCCGACTCTGGGCAAAGGCTTCAGGACCTATCCCAAGGCCCAATAGTCCTCCTACACACCTCCACATATCGCCACTTCGACGCTAACACCCACCGTCCATACTGAACACATGCTAAGGCTATCTCAAACCGACTGGTGTACTGGTATTATCAGGAGTAATTTAACGACATATCGGCGGGTCTTCTGATAGATCAGTAAGATCTGCTTTATGATATTTAAGTCCTTAAACTGTGCCCTGCCTCAGCTGGGATTCGATCCTAGGTCCATTTGGACTGCAGGCTGCCTCTCTACCTATTCAGCCACCGCCTCAATTACTCATATTTACATGGTATATCTGGTGTCTTGTAAGCACGTAGTAAATCACCAACGCGAGACTAGTTAATAATTCAATAATCCCCCGAGGCTAGGATGAAGCTTCGGTTCGTTCGGAACCATTTTCCAACTATACGTGACAGGCGGCATGACGTGAGTGAGAAGAGTGAATTAATGCCTTTGCAGTGAAGAGTAGAGAATAGTGTTAAACATGTTGGATTTGGTATTTATCATAGCCAGTATGCTATCAGCTACCAGAAAATGTTTCCCCTTCGTTTAAAACAAATATTATCATGCAAAAGACTAATAATTAACGAACGACGATTGTTGTGGAAGTAACGAAATAATGTTACAAAACAACAGTGGGTTTCCTTTTGTAGCACAAATAATCGATTGGAATTATTTTCATTCATTCATTCATTGCCAGACGCCATGTATCCCAAACGGGGTGGTCAAGGGCTTAGAGTTAATTGTTTTACAGGGAGGGGCACTAATCCTCCACCAACCCAACTTGACATGTAGGGATGTCAACAGCATCTGGTGTTCCCAGGCGGTCACCCATCCAAGGACTAACCAGACCCAAAGTTGCTTAACTTCGCTGATCGGACGGGAAGCGGTGTACTCAACGTGGTATGGCCGTTGGAATTATACATCCCAAAATATTTTGTTTAATATGCATTAACAAAACACTGGAAACTAAATAGACATTATAAAGTCTAACACACACACACACACACACACACACACACACGATCTTATTTTTTTTCTTCCAGAGAATAATCATGAGTGTTTCTGGCCGTTGGTTTATTTTTCTTTCCATACCACACACACACACACACACACACACACACACACACACACACACACACACTCAACCTTGTTGGCCAGCTCCACGCTGCCCTTATGGCTAATCGCGTTTTTTTCTTTTTTTGAATTCTTGTATGCTTTCTTATTTAATTCTGGCAGGCACTTTTACCCTTCAGACTTAATTAACTCCGACCAAACTTGGATAGGCTACGATGACCAGCCTATGACCTAGTTGTTCACCTGTGCTACATTTGCCAGGTCAGGAGTCATCGAATGTGAAAACGGTGAAAATAACTCAAGTCATGACTATGCTCGCGCAAAATGCTAAGGTTCCGACTATTATTAAGCCAGGGCCATGATTCTTGGGTGGAATGTTACCCTAGAGTACCTCCATTCAAAAATGACGTATAGTGTCGAAACTCATTTCTATTCGCTGACAGTGCCACTTAGAAGTTTTACCTCTGGTGGGCCATTCCGAGAATTTAAGTTCCCTAGCTCCAGAGTGGGTGGATGGAATCGAATAAAACTTTGCATTCTTATAGACGTTAATGAGTACTACAAGTGTGTTTTGTACATGCAGGACAAATATCACCAGGTCAGGGGTCAAAGATCATTAAGTTAAAAAAATATGAAAGGTGCTACAATTATGACCTTATTCACACGAAGTGCTACGGCTCCGAAGATTATTAAGTCAGGGCCATGATTCTTGGATGGGTACCGCCATACAGGAATGACTTTTCATACCGAAACTCACTTGTGGTCGCTGACAAAGATTGGACTGCACAGAGCTCGGCATTTCCGCCTACCTTCTTGTTTTTACTTTTCTTGGAGGAATAGTCTTGTGGGATTCAGGTCTTTGGTTCATTCTTCCTTGCGTAAAGCACACACATACACACACACACACACACACACACACACACACACACACACACACACACACCAAAGAGGTTTAATCTGTTATCTTTTTTTGTTTCTTCTTGGAAGGAACAATTTGCCAGCTCCTGGCCTTTGGTCCCTTCTTCCTTGCATAAAAAAAAAAAAGTTGTTTGTAGGTGGGGACGCCTATCATCCACTAACTCAGTGTAGCCCTCCCTTATGGTCCCTGCAATGAGTGACAAGCCAAAATGGTTTCCTGTATCCCAGGAAACAATTTATTGTGCTGAATGGTAACCACATAACCAAATTGTGGCACCTGGTGGCTTTGTGGGTAATTATGCCACTCCAATCAGATTGAGCTTGTGCAGGTTTATGTCCAAGGGTTGGTTGGGGTTTAGTGCTCACGTAATGCCACTCAGGGATAAATGAGGCTGGTCATTCTCATCTTAAAATTTCGGGACCAACTTACCTAGCCCTGGGCTTCTACGCTTCTCATGGAGCAACACAGCTTTAGATGATGATGACAAGTAGTTGTTTTCTTTTCCTGACTTTAGGAATTTCACTCTCAGGACGCTAATCGCTTGGCATTAACCACATAAAAGTCGTCGCCCGAGATTGATAGACCCTTTAAAATCTTATGGCCGCATCTCATTACTATTTGGCGATAATTTCTGACAGAATCACCATAGCCGCTATTTTCAGTGTCATATCTCAGTAGCTACACCATTTAGAAAAATCAATAAAAGACCATAGTACTCACCAATCTTTCGACTCCACTGTAATTGCCCCCAAGTCTGTAAGGGGAGGCACTGTGGAGTTCAGAGGCGTTGAAGAGAAATCACTTCGTGGTCCCGGGGCGGGTGTGTCCTACACAGCGGAGACCTTGGGTGGGCGACAGTGAGTGATGGAAGCACTTTCATTTACGAGCCGCTGCCTGTGTCTTGTTTGTCTTGCAACCGAGTACGATGGCCAGCTGGCTGTGTCATGGCTCTGTCTCACCACCCAGTACATAATATGCATTAAAGTAGTGAGGCCTGGGTTGGCGGGCGAGGAATGGGACACGGCTGACTTGAAACATCATAGTTCACCCTACTGTACAGTACGAGAGCAAGCGGGAGCCTTGAGGTCACGCAGAGTTGCCAACTCATACAAATTAAAATTAACACTATAAGTGACCCACATCGGCTGAGTGCACAACTATCATAATAACGATTTTAAGGAAAATACAGTGTAACGTAAATTCTCCACATAACCTAATACTTCAATGAGGATCAGCACTTACTTTAAAGGTGGTTAATGTAAATCAGTCAGCTTCCAGTCTGGTTCATTTTCCTCGATGGATAGGGTACGGGTTGAAGGATCTTGTGAGCTGTTACCCGACTTTTTCCAGAAAGCCTCCACTGCGCCAAAGTTCTTAATGACCACCACAGGGAAATCATAGTTATGGCAGCACTTTCCTTGCCGTGTCAACCCACACTTCATGGCTAAGACTGCTCCGCTTTCATTCTGTTCCTGAGTTTTGACTTTATGATAATCATTTGGTAAAATTATAATCTTTCCTTCATTACCTCACCAACCTCATTATGTCATATATTGTTAACACCGATGAGGAGGGGTGCTGGACGGTAAAGAAGAATCAGCTTATTAAAGGAAACAGTACAGGAAATATAATGTACTCGTCCCTTTCTATATAATTGGTCTGCATGAAATCATTTGATGGTAGAAATATGAAAATCTTCGGTAAAATCCCTAACAGTGGCATCTGTTCATCTAATCACTACAACATAGTCCATTGTGCTAGTAAAATTATCAGCGCACACTAAGGAAGTTTCTAAATTGACCATAGCAATATTGATCAACGTGCTGAGAGTTGGTAAGCACAGGGCTCTCCCCGAGTTTGAGTTTTTCAAAAGATTGGGTTTAATATTATCTATCTATCTATCTACATATATATATATATATATATATATATATATATATATATATATATATATATATTGTTACATAGCCTATGATTTCATCATCCTTTGTGTAATTTTAACGCACAGTATGCCTCATGTTTGATCACGAGCGTGTTCTGCCTCAGTCCCCCCCTTCTACCGTTATAGTAGAGTAAGTCGTCCTTTCTGTTGTTCAGAGCGGGATTGTCAGCTCTTTGTCCCCTATGGCTTCATTTGCGCGTCCTTCTTACAAGTTGTATCAAGCTCTGCTGGCCCCTATATAATGAGCTCAGTCTCTGCATCATTGCCACTTAGATCTGCTCCTCATTTTGTTCACATCTCTGTCCTCCCCTGTACAGTTATTATTGAGTGCTCAGGAAGTCTCCAATCATCTAGCAGCTGTGTAATTTGAGTATAAGTGTTGTTGCATTTTTTCTTGTACTGTGTAGCATAAGGTTAATTCTTAGGCCTAGTAAGGTTTTTGTAATTTGTGTAAGGGTTCTTTGTCAGTCATCATTAATAATATTTTTTATCTGTAATAATTTATCTTTCATTAACTGAGCATTACCCAGTGTATTTTCATTTTATCAGGGCTGACTTAGATAAATTTACTCTTGCTAATTTCGTGTTAATAGAGGCTATTGCAGTTAACCATATATTTAACCTGTTTTTTGCCATTACATTATCCTTATGAGTCCTGAATGTTTTGTTGTTAGTTTGAGCATTAAACTTTAACTTGTAATTTTACCTAACTCTTTTGTTTTGAACCTGGAACTTTACGGGACAGTAGTGATTTTTAGTATTCTCACTTAAAGTGTACATTATCTTTGTATGTTCCGTAACATAAATTTGGCGACCTTTCATCAGGATATTCAGGATATTATCATAAGGATATTGCTTGATATTTTGTGACTGTGATTTATTCATGATGTCTACTATTACTACACTGATGAAGCCAAAGATTTTTTGTCAAATGTGCAAACAGTGTGTGATGTAGAAAACAGAACAAAGAATGAACTTAAGCTTGTTGCTCAACAATTGGGAATTGCTGTTCGCTCTCATCATTCTAAAGATCAAATTGTTGACATGATTAATGAAAGCTTGTTTAATGTAACTCCTCCAAATGAGCAAACGCAGATTGAATTAGCTAAGTTACAGCTAGCCCTGCAGGAGGCTCAGGCTAAGGAGGAGGTGTCTCGTGTTAAGGAGGCTGAATTTCAAGCAAATGCTTAGGAGGCTGAATCTCATGCTCGGATTCAGGAGGCACAGATACACGCACAAGTTGAACTTGCCAGGATTCAGGCATACCATGAGTATCGCATGAAACAATGTGGAACTGGATCATCTAGCTCTGATGATTTTGATGCGACTAAAAATGTTAAACTTGTCCCTCCTTTTAATGAATCTAATTTAACAAAGTATTTTCAGTTGTTTGAGAGGGTAGCTACAGGTTTTAATTGGCCCAAAAAGTATTGGCCAGTACTCCTTCAAACTGTTCTCACCGGTAAAGCTCAAGTAACTTATGCATCTTTGCCTCAGGATCAATCTGATAATTATGATGTAGTTAAGAGCTTGATTCTTAAGGCCTATGAGCTTGTTCCTGAAGCTTATAGAGTAAAATTTTGGACAACTTATAAGCAAGATAAGCAATCCCATGTTGAGTATGCAAAAATCAAAGAAGATCTGTTAGAGCAGTGGTTAAATTCTAAGAATGTGGATTCTGATTTTGGTAAATTTAAGCAGATGATTTTGCTGGAGGACTTCAAGAGGTGTATTTATAAAGATGTAAGCCCATATCTTGATCAGAAAAGAATAGATAATTTGTCTGATGCTGCAGTTTTAGCTGATGAATATGTTCTCACTCACAAGAGATATTCTAAAGAAAAAAGGGAAAGCTGAGAATAAGTACGTTGCCTCTACTCAGAGTACAGGTAACAGGAAAGAGAATAAAGATGATGTTTCTCAGGAAGTAAATACCAGCTCCACCTCTAGATTTCAGAAAAGTAAATGTACTTATTGTAGTAAGCTTGGTCATACTACGGAGAAATGTTTCAGGAGACAGCGTGATGTGAAAAAAAGGAGTCTTTAAATATTCAGTCAATTGGTCTAGTGTCCACCCTTGAGAGTTCCCAGAATTCTTTAACTGAGTTAACTGAACCTGCTTTGAGGGGTAACTTAAATTCTCATGATGGAGCTCCTCTTTTGAGCAGTAACGAGGGTGACACTCTCAAGAGTTCATGTGCTAATTTCCTGTCTGATGGTTTTGTCAGTCCTCTGGACAATAATGACAGGAAATCAGTTAAAATATATCGTGATACAGGTGCTTGCCAATCCCTTATGCTGACCAGTGTTCTAGGCTCTAATGTTAATTCCTCTGATGAAACTGTAATCTTACAAGGTGTAGGGAATAATTACTTCTCTGTCCCTCTGCGCAGAGTGAATTTAGAGTCTGGTTTTGTTAATGGTTCCGTTATGGTTTGGTTGGTTGAGACACTCCCAATGTCAGGTGTAACTTTCTTACTTGGAAATGATATTGGTGGAAGTCAAGTGTGTCCAGCTCCTCAGTTGTCTAGTGAGCCAGTGGCTGCGTCCCAGGATTGTGATGTCCCTGATGTGTTCCCTGCATGTGCGGTCACTAGGGCTAAGTCTAAAGTTACTGGTGATTTAGAGGATAATGATGATGATGATGTTATCCTAGCTGACACTTTTCTTGCTAATTTGGACCACTCACCAGATGAGGCAGTACCCCGTAGTGTTGATAATTTGTCTCGTCAAGAGTTGGTTGAGTTGCAGGTTGCTGACTCTGAGTTGAAAGGTCTAGCTAACTCTGCTTGCAGTGAGGAAGAGTCAGCTGGTGCTTCTACTTGTTATTATGTAAAGTCAGGAGTACTTATGAGGAAGTGGAGACCCCCAACAGCATCAGCCGACTGTGAATGGGAGGTTGTACATCAAGTTGTCATCCCTCGTGTTTGTAGGCAGGATATCATTAGAGTGGCTCATGATTCCTGTTTGGCAGGACACCTTGGAGTGAGGAAGGCTGTGGCACGCATTTTGAAACACTTCTACTGGCCAGGTATCTTCAGGGATGTTTCCTGGTATTGTAAGTCTTGTCACACCTGTCAAGTTGTGGGGAAGTGTAATCAGACCGAAAAGGTTGCACCTCTAGTTCCCATTCCTCCTTTTGAGGCGCCATTCACCCGTGTGTTGGTGGATATTGTGGGCCGTCTTCCTAAGACTTCTTCAGGATTTTCTTATGTGTTGACCCTGATTGATATGGCTACTCGTTATCCTGAAGCCATTCCACTTAGAAATATCTCAGCAAAGAACGTAGTTAAGGAAATGCTAGGGTTCTTCACAAAGTTTGGTCTGCCCAAGGAGGTACAGTCAGACCGGGGAAGAAATTTCATGTCGAATGTTTTCAAGCAGTCTCTGAAAGAGTTGGGCATCACCCAGATCACGTCTTCAGCTTACCATCCCCAGACCCAAGGAGCGTTGGAGAGATATCATCAAACACTCAAATCGATGCTCAAGAAATACTGTTTGGAACATCAGAAAGACTGGGATAAAGGTCTTCCATTCGTTGTGTTTGCTGCAAGAGAATCTCCAAATGAATCACTGGGCTTCTCACCTTTTGAACTTCTGTTTGGCCATGAAGTAAGAGGACCCCTTAAGCTACTTAAGGAATGTTGGCTGTCGGAGGAAGAGGACGTCAACCTGCTGGAGTATGTGATGAAGTTCAAAGAACGGCTGTCCACTGCTTTACAACTGGCGAGAGAGAATTTAGGAGCTGCTCAGAAGATGAAGACTTGGTATGAAAAGAAGTCCAGGTTACGCCACTTTCAGCCAGGAGATCAGGTTTTGATTCTGCTACCGGTGCATGGGCAACCTCTTCAAGCCAAGTTTAGTGGTCCTTATTTCGTGGAGAAGAAACTCAGTGATGTCAACTATGTCATCGCCACACCAGATCGTAGAAAGAACAAGCAACTATGTCACATCAACATGCTAAAGTTATATCACAGGCGGGACGAAAATAATCCAGTCTGCACTGTAGCTGTTCCACCCGAGTCTGCAAGTGAAGCTCTCCCATGCAGTATGAGCCTGAGTGATAGTTTGGGGAAGAATCCTGATATCATGAATGATCTCCAGACTAAGCTTTCTCATCTACCTCCCGAGGAAAGGCAGGAGTTTTCGGCATTACTGCAGGAGAACCTGCAAGTGTTCCGTGCCACTCCAGGAAGAACCACTGTGTTGATGCATGATGTCGATGTTGGAGACGCAAAGCTAATTAAATTGCCTCCTTACCGTGTGAACCCAGTGAAAGTTCCTCTCATCCAGAAGGAGCTTGGCTACCTGTTGGACCACAAGATGATTGAGCTCTGTCAGAGCGAGTGGAGTTCTCCTGTCACTCTAGTCCCTAAGCCAGGTGGGTCACAGCAGCTTTGCATTGACTACAGACGTGTTAATCAGATAACCAAAACAGACACTTACCCTCTCCCTCGTGTGGAAGATTGCATAGACAAGATCGGAAAGGCTAGGTACATAAGTAAGTTTGATTTGTTAAAGGGATACTGGTAAGTACCTATGACTGAACGTGCTAGGGAGATCTCATGTTTTGTAACACTAGGAAAGACTTTTGCATGATCCGTAATGCCGTATGTTATGAAGAATGCACCAGCCACATTTCAGAAGCTCATGAATGTTGTAACAGAGGGTTTGGCAGGGTGTGTTGTTTATATTGATGATGTATTAATCTTCAGTGACAACTGGAAAGATCACCTATGCCATGTCAGTAAATTCCTTGAGCGTTTAGTTTAGGCTAATCTTGTAGCTAATTTATCAAAGTGTGAGTTTGGTCAAGCTAAAGTTCAGTTCCTCGGGTACGTAATTGGTGATGGACATGTTGCACCACCAGGAGCTAAGGTTCAGGTTATAAGTGATCTTCCCAGACCTAAAAGTAGGAAAGAGCTACAAAGATTTTTGGGAATGGTAGGTTATTACAGGAGATTTGTTCTTAAGTTTTCAATTCTTGTATCACCACTTACAGACCTACTGAAAAAGGGAGTTAAATTTGTCTGGACCGATAACTGTGAATCCTCTTTGAACAAACTTAAAGCTATTCTATTAAGTCAGCCAGTGCTCGCTACTCCAAATTTTGCTAAGCCTTTTAAGATGGCTGTTGACGCAAGTGATACCGGAGCTGGGGCTGTTTTGCTACAAAAGGATGATCAGGGTATTGAACACCCTGTATCTTATTACAGTAAGAAGTTCACTCCACCTCAAAAGAACTACTCAACTATTGAGAAAGAGCTTTTGGCCTTGATTTTGGGTTTACAGCATTTTTCAATTTATTTGTGTTCTGGTTTTGACCCCATAGTCATTTATACCGATCATAACCCACTGAAATTCCTTAGTAAGTTTAAAGATAAAAATCAGAGATTGACAAGATGGAGTCTACTTCTTCAGGAGTGTTCATTGGGCATGCAGCATGTCAGGGGGAAAGAAAATGTCATTGCAGATTGCTTATCTAGACTTTAGACAGATTGTTTTAGAGTAATAAGAAATTTCCTTTGTAAATTTCTTTTTCTTTGTGGGGAGGTGTTACATAGCCTATGATATCATCATCCTTTGTGTAATTTTAATGCACAGTATGCTGCATGTTTGATCACGAACGTGTTCTGCCTCAGTCCCCCCCTTCTACCGTTATAGTAGAGTAAGTCGTCCTTTTTGTTGTTCAGAGCGTGATTGTCAGCTCTTTGTCCCCTATGGCTTCATTTGCGCGTCCTTCTTACAAGTTGTATCAAGCTCTGCTGGCCCCTATATAATGAGCTCAGTCTCTGCATCATTGCCACTTAGATCTGCTCCTCATTTTGTTCACATCTCTGTCCTCCCCTGTACAGTTATTATTGAGTGCTCAGGAAGTCTCCAACCATCTAGCAGCTGTGTAATTTGAGTATAAGTGTTGTTGCATTTTTTCTTGTACTGTGTAGCATAAGGTTAATTCTTAGGTCTAGTAAGGTTTTTGTAATTTGTGTAAGGGTTCTTTGTCAGTCATCATTAATAATATTTTTTATCTGTAATAATTTATCTTTCATTAACTGAGCATTACCCAGTGTATTTTCATTTTATCAGGGCTGACTTAGATAAATTTACTCTTGCTAATTTCGTGTTGATAGAGGCTATTGCAGTTAACCATATATTTAACCTGTTTTTTGCCATTACATTATCCTTATGAGTCCTGAATGTTTTGTTGTTAGTTTGAGCATTAAACTTTAACTTGTAATTTTACCTAACTCTTTTGTTTTGAACCTGGAACTTTACGGGACAGTAGTGATTTTTAGTATTCTCACTTAAAGTGTACATTATCTTTCTCTGTTCCGTAACAATATATATATATTTACAGAGAGAGAGACAGAGAGAGAGAGAGATGCTACACTGTGGCGGGCTGATGAGAGGTAGTGTAAGGAAGAAGGTTGATGAAACGAAATATTTACATAGTCCTGTTGAGGGCAGGTAAACTTAGAGGATGAGAGCAAAGGTAACAACACCAGATGACACACAAACCAAAAGGGTTTGGAAATAAGAAGAGGGATCCCCATTAGGACAGTCCCCCGTTTGTCACATTTTATCCACTGGAACAGCTTTAATATGAGCCATGAGGGAGTCTGAGGTTTGAGAATATGGAGGAACAGCAAGAAAATCATCCAAAGTATATTTAGAGGCAAACGTCTGAGCGAAGCGTTCGTCTTTGTAGGAGGTAGGAATAGCTGTTGAGCCATATAAGTGGAAAGGAGGTGGAGGGAACGACGAATCGGTCAAGATATTAATGAAGTTTTTAACTATGTGCCAGAGGGAGTGGGAGGAGAGGATGTCTGAAAGTTCTTTATAACCAGAAAAGATACATTTTGTTACAGCTTCATGGAGAAGATATTCAGCATCATTCTGGCCAGACTTTCACGTAACTGAAGGATAAGTCTTGTCAGTGCCTTTTTAAAGTGAAGTTCGTATTGGGTATATGAAGATAAGTGAAGTTAAGCCAGTGCATGTTTCATGCCGGAAAGAATAACATCCTTAATACAAAAAGTACACTTAGATGGCTGTCTTCATGGAGACAATAATCTATCTCCATCTGTCTATAGCCAGACGCCCCAATCCCCTAATGGGTGTCCACAAAGAATTTGCCTCCAGGTCGCCCTGTCCTCTGCCATTTCACTGCCCTTCCCTCAACTCACAACTCCCTCTCCCATTCTCCACTCCATTGCCCGAGGGCCTCCCAATCAGCAGCACTGCCAAGCCACAAAGGTCGTTTGTTGGGAGGGTACGCAGGTCTTTCTGCAGCGATCGGAAAGGTTACTAATGTAAGATTATGTAAGAGGAGCCCATTGGAGACAGAACTGTCTATCTATCTATCTATAGCCCGACTCCCTAATCCCGCAAAGGGTGGCCGCAGATAAAACGACTCTAAGTCGCTCTGTCACCCACCATTTGACTGTCCTCCCTCCAGCTCACTCCTTCTCCTTCATATACCTCAGCTCCATCCCTCCACAGGACTGACAAACTAAAATGTATTAGTTGTAAGAGAGAGCTCATTTATGATGGACATTTCTCCAAGACAGTCATGGAAACGGGTAAATTGCTGGACGAGATGTTATAGATAAGTAAGGAGAAACTATGCTGAAGTGTGTCAATGGGGAAGGGTGCAGTAAATGACTATGGAGTAAATGAGAAGCTGTTGAATACTCACCTTATGAGTATGTATGAGAATGCTAAGGTTCCAGGGCGTGTAGATGGTGAACTGAGTGAATTTTTGTATTTGAATTTTGAATTGAAATCGGGATGTGTCATGTCTCCATGGTTGTTCAGTTTATATATGGATGGAGTTATAAATGAGATACAAGGTAGGGCAACGGACGTTGGAGCGACCCTAATGAGAGAGGGCAGCGTTTGGAAACTTCCTGTTCAGTTGTTTGCAGATGATACTGTATTGTTAAGCGAAGACGAAGGCGAACTGCAAGGCTTGGTGAATGAGTTTGGGAGAGTATGTAAAAAACGGAATCTAAAGGTGACTGTAGAGGAGACTAAAGTTGTGGTCTTCGAGAGAAATGAAGTCACTGACAGTACAGTGAGGCTGGATAAGGAGGAAGTAGAAAATGATTGCATTTTAGTACCTGGGTAGTGTGATCAGTAAAGATGGAAGTTTGGAGGATGAAGTGCTTCAGATGGTAAAACAAGAAAGAAGTTGCTGGTTCTTTGTGAACAGTGATAAGAAATACGGAAGTGAGCATGGAAGAAAAAAGTCGCTGCATTATAGCACTGTGATACCAACTCTAACATATGGAAGTGAAGCTTGGACCTTGTTGGAAGGAGACAATTCAAGAGTGAGAACAGTGGAAATGAGTTGATTGAGAGGAGCATGTGCAGTGACACGGGGAGACAGACTGACAAATGAGGAAGTGAAAGAGTTATGTGGTATGCATAACGATGTATGTGATAGAATGCTTTAGGAGAAATACATTGAGGTGGTATGGCTATGTGGAGATGACGAAGAGTGAGAGATTAACTAGAAAAGTGTATGTGAGTGAGGTGGAGGGGGCGATAGGGAGGGGGAGACCGAGGATAAGATGGAGGGATGGGGTAGAGACGTATATGAGAGAGGAGGGCGTAAGTTGGGGGGAGAAGGCATCGAACTGGCAAGGGGCAGGCAGTCTTGGAGGCGATTTGTGGTAACCCCTTGAATGATTAGGGCGTCTGGTTATAAACAAATACATACTTGTAGATACAGATTTCATAAACAAGAAAAAAGGAAATTCTTCTTCCATTTTACAAGTACGAGTAATATTGTCAAGGAATTATGTGTAAAACACAAAGACAATTGAAGACTAGTTTGTGAGCAAGGGTGAAAGTTAAACCGATGGGCACATACTTATAGCAACTTTTTCTTTTCTGTAAGAGTAGAAGTATATAGAAGAAGGGATTATGTTTGTTGTAGTGTGATGTGTGATAGTTCAATTCGAGGAGTACCAGTGTCTGTCTATCTGTCCATTTATCTGCCTACCTACCTGCCCATGTGTCTATCAGTCTACCTATTTATCTATCTACCTATGCCTATCCAGTCAATAGTCTAGCAGTCTGTTTGTCTATTCTATCATTAATCTATCACTGTCATCAGGCTTTCTCTCTCCAACTCACACCCTTGCTCACTCATATCTCATCGTGTCTCCCACATCCCTTCCCATCCACACACACTCATATCTCTCCACGCCATCCCTGCATCACAACCTGTCTCCCACATCTCTTCCCATCCACACACACTCATATCTCTCCACCCCATCCCTGCATCTCATCTTCTGTCCCCCACACCCTTCCACTTCATCCACACACACTCTTCTAGTCAACAGAGATGGAATACTGATTTCTCCCGTATAGTCAGCTTTCTTATAGGACAGTGTTTACCTATTTCAGTGATTTTCTTCCTTCTCTAAGCCACATTAATTTGACAACATGCTGTACATTTTTCTTTACTCCAGTCCCCTTGTTTCTTTCTTTATTTATTCATTTTTTTAAAACTATCTCTCTGTCATTATCCTTACAGTCTCCATTACATCCTTCGAGCGTCAATTATCGGTCTCAAAAAAAAAAAAAAAAAAAAAATACATCATTAAACCCCGTTGCTCTGGTTACGGTGCATCATTAAAATGTGACCAGGCAGGATTTCGAAATTTTTATGTGAATACTTCATTATTCTTATTCTTTTTTTTATTATTACTATTATTATTATTATTATTATTATTACTATTATTATTAGTATTAGTATTAGTATTATTATCCCCCCTGTGACGGGGGGGAAACAATCTGGCCGCACTACTACTCTGCGGCCAGGTTGTGTTAGGAAGAATACTGCCACCGTATTCCCTGCGTGTCGTAAAAGGCGACTAAAAGGAGCGGGGTGAGGGTAACTAGGGACCCCCTCCTCTGTTTTTTAGTTCCTAAAAAGAGACAGGCCAGAGAAAGGGATGGAGTTATCCCCGTACCCTGAAGATTGGGTCTATGAATGTGCGTGGATGTAGTACGATTGAGGCTAAAAGGGAGGAGACTGGGAGAATGTTTGTGAGAAGAAAGTTGGATGTGTTAGCTTTGAGTGAAACGAAGATGAAAGGGAAGGGTGAGTCTATGTTTGGAAGTGTGAATGGAAGATTGTCAGGTGTTGATAGAGGAATGGCAAGAGAAGGTGTGGCCTTGTTAGTGAGTCCGGAAGTACAGCAGTGTGTGATTGAATGGAAGGAGGTGTCATCGAGACTGATGTGGGTGAAAGTGAAATTTGAACGTGCGTTGTGGGCGTTTGTGAGTGCATATGGGCCTGGTAGTGAAAGGGATGAAGAAGAGAGGGAGTCTTTCTGGAATGATGTTGATGAGTGTCTGCAGAGTTTTGGAGCGAATGTGAATGTGGTAATGATGGGAGATCTGAATGCTAGAGTGGGAAATGTAGCAGTTGAAGGTGTAGTTGGTATGCATGGTGTGCCTGGAAGAAATGAAAATGGGGAGCAAATGATAGCGATGTGTGTTGAGCGAGAGATGGTAATTGGAAATACGCTGTTTGAGAAGAAAGATATTTATAAGTATACATGGGTGAGACAGGAGGGTGGAAGGGTTGTTGATAGAGCTGTGATGGACTATGTGGTTGTGTCTATAGTAGGACTCGTCTAAGTTTGCGGCTGTGGTGTGGCTCGCACCTGTGTACAGTGTTGCCACGTTTTCTATACCGTTATCTCTCTCTCTCTCTCTCTCTCTCTCTCTCTCTCTCTCCTGGCGGGAGATGTGAGCCACCCTGAGTACTTTTGATTCTTTTATAAGTTGTTTATAATTGTGCTTTCATTTGTTAATTTGGTTTTGTTATATTTAGTGATACTTATCATTTTTTGTATACGGCGACAGATGACCCGTTATTGCAGTACCATGATTGATTTTCATTCATTCATTCTCTTTCCCCTTCCTCCATCTCTCTCTCAGCCCGACAATGCCTCCACCACCACCACCCCCCGTCACTCTCTCTCTCTCTCTCTCTCTCTCTCTCTCCTTTATTGCAAGAGACATTTTGGATATTTTCTTTTACATAATATTGTATATATTGTAAATTTGACATCATTTCCACACCACCCCTGAGATCAAGGCCACCGACTGGGTGTGGAAGTGTTGCCACTCGCAAGTGAATAATGTTTTTTTTTTTTTTTTACTTCAGTATTGGCATATGCCTACTATTTTGTCCTACATATTAGCTTATGATTATAAATGTGATTATTCCTCGCCCTTAAAATTACGGTAAAAGCCAGTAAATGTGAGCATTTTTCCCTAGCAACACCTGTACAAGCTATGCTTGGGTCTATGGAGGGGTACGTATTTTACCTTAGGCCAGACTGGGTGTGTCAGTGTTGCCACTCACAACAATTATATGAATTATTTCTTTTACTTTGGATATTGGCATATTTCTTCTTTTTTCAGGCTCATTCTTCTATATCCATTACTGTAATATTATCACCCACCCTAAAACTACGCTAAAAAACATTAAAAGTGACTACAATTTCTTTTAGCAACACTGTACAATATGTATGCCATGTTTCTGTGTTACTGTATAAATATTTTATGCATAATAAAATTACTGTTGATTCATCCATCAAAATACACAAGTGTAAGTTTTATTCATCTGAATTTATCGTATTTGTGTTGCCTCGTACATAAATAGCTTCCGTTTCACATCGCAAGTTGGGGAAATGTGGCACCATTGTACACAGGTGCGGGCCACACCACAGCCGCAAACGTAGGCGAGTCCTACTATAGGAATGTAATAGGAAGATTGTTGGATGTGAGAGTTCTGAGAGGGGAGGGTGGAAGTATGTCTGACCACTACCTGGTGGAGGAAAAGTTAAGAGTAGGTAAGAGATGGGTGAGAGCTAGGAGGGTTAGGTATGGCAGGGAGGTTTTGAAAGTGAGTGAGTTGGATAAAAGAGAGAAAAAGATAGAGTATCAGGAGAAATTGAAAGATGAGTGGAATGCAGTGAAAGATCGGAAAAATGGCAATGTGGAGGAGGAATGGCAGTTATTTAAGAGTGCTGTGGTGAGGCATGCAGAAGAGGTGTGTGGTGTGAGACGTGTGGGTGGTGGTGTAAGAAAAAGAAGTGAATGGTGGTGCGAGGAAGTAAGTAAGGCTGTGGCTGAGAAGAGACGTGCATATGAAGTGTGGCTGCAGAGGAAGGATGAGGTGTCATATGGGTGGGATAAGGAAAAGAGGAATAGGGCGAGAAGGGCTATGCGTGATGCTAAAGTGGCAGCAGATGAGAGATGGGGTAGACGGCTGACAGAGAATTTTCAACAGAATAAGAAAATGTTTTGGAAGGAGGTGAAAAGGGTGCGAAAGGGAGAGTCTGGGAAGGAAGAGCGAGTAAAAGCAAAGGATGGAAGGATGTTAATTGAGATGGATGCAATAAGGAAGAGATAGGCAGAGTATTTTGAAAGATTGTTAAATGTAGAGGAGGAAAGGGTGGCTGAGATTGTGGCGGATGGAAGGGTGCAAGGAATAAATGTGTTGGGAGAGTTGAATGATTCTTTGATCACGAAGGAGGAAGTGGAGAAGGCAGTAAAGGAGATGAAAACAGGGAAAGCTGCAGGTATGGATGGGTGTGCTGTGGAATGCCTGAAAGGTGGTGGAGTGACTATTGTTGACTGGTTAGTAAGAATGTTGAATGTGTGCTTTGTGAAAGGTATGGTGCCAGTTGACTGGGCAAGTGCTTGTGTGGTCCCGTTGTATAAAGGCAAGGGTGATAAGTATGAATGTACTAGCTTTAGGGGTATAAGTCTGTTGAGCATTGTAGATAAGGTGTATGGTAGAGTGTTAATTATGAGAGTTAGAGAGGGTACAGAGGGAGTGATTGGTGATGAGCAGTGTGGCTTTAGGAGAGGGAGGGGATATGTGGATCAGGTGTTTGCTGTGAGACAAGTGTGTGAAAAGTATTTAGCGAAAGGCAAGGATGTGTTTTGGGCATTTATGGATTTAGAGAAAGCGTATGATAGAATTGATAGGGAGACTTTGTGGACTGTTTTAAGATTGCATGGACTTGATGGTAGGTTACTAAAAGGGGTGAAAAGTTTTTATGTAAATAGTAGAGCGTGTGTGAGAGTGGGGCTGCGACAGGGATCTGTGATGTCGCCTTGGTTATTTAATATTTACATGGATGGTGTTGTAAGGGAGGTGAATGCAAGAGTTTTAGGTGGAGGTCTGAGTCTGGTGAATGTTGATGGTGTAGAGTGGAATCTGAAGCAGCTGCTGTTTGCAGATGATACTGCACTGGTGGCTGATTCAGAGGAGAGATTGAGACAGTTGGCAGAGGAGTTTGGAAGGGTGTGTGAAAGGAGGAAATTGAAAGTAAATGAGAATAAGAGTAAAGTGATGAAGTGTACGAGGTTGGTAGATGGTAGGGGGATGAATATAGTTTTGAATGGCGAGTTGCTTGAGGAGGTAGAGTGTTTTAAATATCTAGGGTCACATGTTGCTGTGGATGGAAGAATAGATGCAGAAGTGAAGTTTAGAATAAATGAAGTAGGAAAGGTGCTGGGAGGAATGAAAAAAGTGTTTAGATGTTGTTCGCTTAGAATGGATGTAAAGAGAAGGCTGTATGAGGGTGTTGTGGTACTGACTGCATTGTATGGGGCTGAAACATGGAATATGGGTGTAGCAGAGAGGAAAAGTTTGAATGTAATGGAGATGAGGTGTCTGAGGAGTATGTGTGGAGTGACGCGTGTGGATCGAGTGCGGAATGATGAAGTGCGAAGGAGAACTGGAGTTGTTCGGGAGATGGCTGGTAGAGTTGAGCAGAGGGTGTTGAGATGGTTTGGGCATATGGAGAGAATGGATAATGAGTGATTGGTGAAAAAGATAACTAGATCTGATGTGAGAGGTGTAAGGCTGAGAGGAAGACCACGAATAGGATGGATGGATAGTGTGAAGAGAGCGCTGGATGCGAGAGGGATGTCTGTTGAGCAAGGAAGAGTGGCTGTGCGTGACAGAAATAAATGGAGAGAAATTGTGAATGAATAAGTGATGATGCAGCCCTGAGGGGATATTCTCCCGCATTTGGTCTAATCAGCTATTTCAGGTCAGGTGCGGGTAAGGGGATGAGTCTGTTATGATGTGGCAGGGGCAAACCAGCTCTGCTGTGGGGCCCTGCTGCGGATGTCACTGATTGCATTGCACAGTTGACCCTTGTGCGGTGTGGTGTGGTGAGGATCTGTCCGTTCTCCCCTTTGGGGCTAAAATGCGAATGAATGTGTTTGAATGGATGAGTAAATAGGGAGTGTGTCGTCCTGTCTCGGCTACCTCCCTTTCCTTGGGGGAAGCAGCCTAGGTATATAGATAGATAGATTATTATTATTATTAATGTTGTTGTTGATGTTGCTGTTGTTATTTATTGTTGTTGCTGTAATTCTTCCTCTATATTATTTTTATCATTATTATTATTATTATTAGGTGTGAGCGCTCACCATCCTCACTTGATGTACAGTAGTGCCGCTTTGGGTGTCTGCTCTTTCATCTCTTCCATCCTTTATCTTCTATCTTTCCTTCATTTTTTCCTCTTTCTTCTGCCTACGGGTGACTTTACACTCCTTCTACTGTCCTACACTGAGTGACAACCCAAATGGTTTCCTGTACACTAGGAAACCATTTACTATGCTGGGTGGTAACCATATAAACATATTATGGCTCCTGGTGGTTGAGTGGGTAAATAAGGTGCTCCAATCGGATTGAGCCTGTGTGGGTTTATATCCGAGGGATGATTGGGGTTTATTGCTTACGTAATGCCGCTCAGGAATATGTGAGGCTGGTCACTCTCACCTTTAACATCAGGACCAACTTGCCTAGCCCCGGGTTCCTAAGCTTCTCCATGGGGCGACATACGATTGGATGATGGACAGATGGATTATTGTTATTGTTGTTGTTGTTGATGATAATGATGATGATGATGATGATGATGATGCTCTTGTTCTTAATGCTGCTGCAGCTGCTACCAGAACAGATGGGGGAGGTAGAAGATGTATCCAAGATATTCACAGAAGAAATCTGTGCAGCATGTGAGGTGGTATGTGGGATGATGAGAAGACGAAAAGGCGTGCAAAGAAGAGCATGATGGAATGAATAGGTGAGGCAAGCTGTGGTGCAAAAGAAAAAAACATAGAATGAGTCGATGAGAAGCAGAGGCATGAAAGAAGTTGACAGACGGAAGTTTATGCAGAGAGGAAGAGAGAGGTGAAAAGATTAGTAAGAGAGAGTAAGAAGTGAGAGGATAAGGAATTTTGAGGGGATTTGAGTGTAAAGTGGAGGGATGCAAGAAAATGTTCTGGAAGGAGGTAAAGAGAGTTAGACACGGTTATGAAGAAGTTAGTAGGGGGGTGAAAGATAAAAATGGTAGATTTATAGAGGAGACGGGAGAAAAAGTGAGCAGATGAAGAGAACACTTAAAAGAACTGTTGTAAAAAATGAAAGTACTGTGAGTATAACTGGCTGGGGAATGGATAAGAGGAGGGTGGTGAGAAGGGAAGGAGAGATCAGTAGGATGCAAGTAGTTCAAGCAATGAAGAAAGTCAAAATGGGGAAAGCCCCAGGAACTGATGGAGTGTGTGGTGATGTGATGAAGCTTAGGTGAGAGATAGCAGCAGAATGAACATGGAAGGTGTGTAGATTGACTTGGGAGGAAGGTAGAGTCCCTGTACAAAGGAAAAGGGGGAAAAAGGGTATGGTAATCATTCCGGCATTTGTCTTCTTAGTGCTGGAGGCATACTATATGGTAGGATACTTATTGACAGAATTAGGGAAATAAGTGGATTTAGTTAGAGAAGGACAGGGAGGTTTCAGGAAGGGAATAGTGTAATGACGAAAATGTTTATGCCACCCGCTATGATGATACTGAACTAGTCACCAGTGTAATGATCAGTAATTAGAAACCTCTAGTGTAACGCAAGAAATTTAAGAGATTATAGAGAAATTAGGTAGCGTGATCTTATTTGAGAAAATATGGCTTTACGAGAATTAAGGTAGCATGATCATTCTTGAGAGGGCGTGAGTAAATAGATATTAGCACACCTTGCAGGCCACTCAACCTCATCTGTACCAGTCCTTGGAGGATAATAAAATTCAAACTCACAATAACTTAACCTAAGATTTACTAAGTATTAAGAACAGAGATAAAAATTACTCATCAAAATGGGAGCAATACTAAACAAAATATAATGAGGATCTATATCAACAGAAATACGAATCCTCTCAAACTGATTATTCAAAGAACACTGTTGCTCTTTTCAGATATATGAATCTTCACATACTAAATTAAGCTTCAGTAACGAGGATTTATAGTATAACTCCAGAAAAATGTATCTTTACATAGTAGATTAATAACCCAAGAATACTGATACGCATGGATATAGTCCCATGGTCTCTGACAGACTCGTCGAGAAGGAACTTGATTATCACCAAAGAATATTGTCTAAGACTAAATACACAATAAATGAAGAATCTTATATAAATTAGACACAATAATCAAAAGGACCAATAATCACATGGACCGTAATCAAATGGACAAACGAACCAGCTGATATTTACTTTGATTCCATGAACTAAAGGTGGGGGGGGGTGATTTTGTGTGTTAGCTGTTAGGCCGTGGCTAGAATGCTCCAATCCTTGGAATGCTAGCCACTGCCCTCCATAACTCTCGTCTGTGAACGACATGGAGAGGAACAGTGATCTCATTATTCAGTACAAGAGGGATGAGGGAAAATATCACCACTCTAACTCACGAACATATACAATGACTTAATACACGAGGGAGAAAGGGGGGAGTGATGAGAGTTCAGCACTAACCTGTGAACGACATGGAGAGGAACAGTGACCTGGCGGTTGGCATTGCCCCCCGCCTTTTTGTAAGCATCATCACAGTGTTCAGGAATCGGCTAAAAATTCAACTGATTACTTTGTAATATTTCTGTTTCTACTTGATCTCCAGAGAATATGAAAGATACGTTTGCACTCAACATACGTAGAAAAGTGACTTACGATGTTGAAATTTTTGTAATGGGCGTAAAGGAATTTTAATAATAATGAAGCCAAATTATGAATTCGAACAGTTTTATTACCCGTGTCGGTTACATGCCTGCGTGACTGTAATCAGGACTCAGTGACATAAATTTCGCGCTTCACAAATGACAACATTCAATATTCTTACTTCAGACATTCTCAGTTCACCACTGCATAGTTCAAAAGAGGAAATCTATTAACTTCAAAAGGTAAATCTCTAGCTCAGAATACGAAGAAGACACTCGCAATTATTAATCTCTACTAAAATTTCTGCATTTATACATCTTTGTTGAAATCAGCTGGTTCACTATACATAAACACTAGTCATATTCACATCAAAACTCGACTTAGCGTTATCAAAAGCAGAATCATGTTCAGATTTTGAATATCAACTAAGACTAAACTTAAATATAAAACTTAACGGTTAAATCATGAGCTATGCTTACAAAGTTAAGCTTATGGTTACATTTACAATACTAGCTTATACTAACTTAAACTAATACTTAAAATTATGGCACTACACGGGTCCTTCCTCCGGAAAAAAAAAAAAATAACATCGGAGGTCAACATTCAAATCATTCATCTACATTTCCTAGGGACGTGTGTGCGGACGGGATGGACCTACCAAATTTGACTGCAAACACGACTCCAATAAGTGGCACCTGTCGGTTCACAAGAAAAAGTGTGTACCCCAGGGGGTCGCTTCTCTGTCACGATAAACACTCGAAATTCAGTGGATAGATGTGCCCCAGCCAACCTCCTGCCTGTGTGGCAACATGGTCGTCTCACTGGACAGACCCGTACTCTCGCTGCCAGGATCGTCCTAAGGGTGCTTCCCATTCATACAACCTATTAACTAATCGCATTTACGCTCCCATCCATTCTTTCTTATGCCTCCAGTTCTCCACCTAGTAACTGACGAGCGCCTGTCAGGTCCTGAAGTCACTGTTTCACCCGAGACCGTGTTGACTGTAAGTTGAGAGGTAGACACGCACTGCCTCATGAATAAAAGCAATCTGATATTCCCACTAAACTGGGCTGTGCCCATAACCCAAGCTGTCAGTAGTCAGACAGTCCGACCAGCACACATTTCCCTGTCCATCTCTTAACTTAATACTGCCATAACCAGCTTAACACTCAACACTTCTCAATAAGTCTCTGGGGAGGGCATCTCTCATGGGGTGGCAACTATTCATCCACCGGATCAGGCTCAAAGGCCCCCTCCAGGGGTCCCAAGGGCCACTCTTCTCCGCAACAGGGTCTCACCCTACCTGCAGCTCCCTGCATCCTCTTCCCCGTGAACACATCCTCTACCACGTACACACCTCCGTCCATCAACACTTCCACTACACGATGGCGTGATGTGTGTGGATTGTTTTGTTTTGAGGGGGAAGAACCTAATGAATCGGCTATCATGGTCCACAGAGCTACACTCGTTCTTCTTGACATCTGACCCCTAAGTTCCATCAACAACTCATCTTCCACCTTACTACTCCTTTCAATAGACAAAGTCACAAAATAAATAAACTGAGTCTCCATCTCGGTATTCATTCTACCCACTGTGAAGTATAACTTTGCTGGTCCCCCAGGAGCTTTAAAGATCACCAATTCTAGAAATATCGCGAGATTAAGTGGGCCTCCAGTGTACTGTTATTGAGGGATTCTATCTTGTTTAACCCACATTAATATCTCATCCACAACAATATCTTATCCCACAACAATATCTTATCCCACTGCTTTAGCCACCAGCGTAACGCAAAAAATTTGAATACACTGTCACAAGTGTAATAACTGGAAGTTTTGATGATACTAGAGTGATCCTGAGAATATTAGAAATACACCACAAGTGTGAATGCTGGGAATTTTAGAGATTATATAGAAATAGGGCTGCATGATCTTATTGGAGAATTCTAGAGATTAAGAGGTAGCGTGATCTTATTAGAGAGAGCGTGAGTAGTTAGATATTAGCACACCTTGCGGGCCACTCAATCTCGTCTGTACCACTCCTTGGAGGATAGCAAAATTCAAACCCAAAATGACTTAACCTAAGATTTGCTATGTATTAAGAACTGAGATACAGATTACTCTTCAAACTGGGAATAATACCAAACAAAATATAATGAGGATCTATATCAACAGAAATACGAATCCTCTCAAACTGATTATTCAAAGAACACTGTTGCTCTTTTCAGAAATAGGAATCTTCACAAACTAAATTAATATTCAATAATGAGGATTTACAGGATAACTCCAGAAATATGTATCTTTACACACTTGATTAATATCACAAGAATACTGATATGCATGGATATAGTCCCGTGGTCTCTGATGGGCCCGTCGGAAAGGAACTTAAAGATTATCACCAAAGCATATCCTCTAAGACTAAATACACGATAAATGAAGAATCTTATATAAACTAGACACAATAATCAAAAGGACCAATAATCACATGGGCTGTAATAAAATGGACAAATGAACTAGCCGATATTTACTTTGATTCCATGAACTAAAGGTGGGGGGGGGTGATTTTGTGTGTTAGCGGTTAGGCCGCATCTAGAATGCTCCAATCCTTGGGATGATAGCCACGGCCCTCCATAACCCTCGTCTGTGAACGATATGGAGAGGAACACTGATCTCATTATTCAGTACAAGAGGGATGAGGGGAAAATATCACCACTCTAACTCATGAATGTATAGGATGACTTAATACATGAGGGAGAAAGGGGGGGGAAGTGAGTTCGGCACTAACCTGTGAACGATATGGAGAGGAACAGGGTTGGCTTTGCCCCCTGCCTTTCTATAAGCATCAACACAGTGTTCAGGAATCGGCTAAAACTTCAACTGATTACTTTGTAATATTTCTGTTTCTACTCGATCTCCAAAGAATATGAAAGATACGTTTGCACTAAACATACGTAGAAAAGTGACTTACGATGTTGAAATTTTTGTAATGGGGGTAAAGGAACTTTAATCATAACAAAGCCAAATTAATTAAGAATTCGAACAGTTTTATTATCCATGTCGGTTATATGCCTTCGTCACTGTAAGCAGGATCCAATGACAATCTTCGCGCTTCACAAATGACAATATTCAATATTCTTACTTCAGACATTCTAAATTCACCACTGCATAGTTCAAAAGAGGAAATCTATTAACTTCAGGAGGTAAATCTCTAGATCAGAAAACGAAGAATGACACTCGCGATTATTAATCTCTACTAAAATTTCTGCGTTTATACATCTTTGTTGAAATCGGCTGGTTCACTATGCATAAACACTAGTCATATTCACATCAAAACTCGACTTAGCATTATCAAAAGCAGAATTATGTTCAGATTATGAATATCAACTAAGACTAAACTTAAATAATTATAGAACTTAACAGTTAAATCATGAGCTATGCTCACATACTTAAGCTTAAAGTTACACTTACAATACTAGCTTATACTAACTTACACTAATACTTTAAATTAAGGCACTACAATAGGTTGTGTAGATCACATATTCATCCTAGGTCTTTAGTGGAAGAGTTTCTAGTCAAAGGAAAGAAGTGGATACGATCTTCATGAACTTGGAGAAAGCATACGAGAGAGTGGATAGACAATGAATGTGGACAATATTAGGAACATATGAGTAAAAGGGAAGTTGTTGAATGCCGTGAAGAGTATGTATGTGGGTGCCAAGGCTGTAGTGTGTGTGGATAGTGAACTGAGTGAATTCTTCTATCTCAATCTTTGATTGAAACGGGGATGCATCATGTCTCCGTGGTTGTTCAGTCTGTATATGGATGTGATTATAAAAGAGATACTAGGTAGAACAGTGGATGTTGGAGTGGCCCCAGTGAGAGAGGGCAGCGTTTGGAAACTCCCTATATTACTGTTTGCAGATGATACTGTAATGTTGAGTGAAGACGAAGGGAACTGCAAGGCCTGGTGAATAAGTTTAGGAGAGTGTGTAGGAAACGGAATCTATAGGTGAATGTACGGAAGAGTAAAGTCATGGTCTTCGAGAGAAATGAAATAAATGAATGTACAGTGAAGCTGGATGGTGAGGAAATGGAAAATGTGAGTGCATTTAAGTTCTTGGATAGTGTTATGAGTAAAGGTGGAAGTTTCGAGGATGAAGTGCTTGAGAGGGTACAACAAGGAAGAAAAGTTCCTGGTTCTTTGAAAGCAGTGTTAAGAAATAGGGAAGTGAGCATGGAAGTTAAAAAAGTTGCTGCATGATAGTATTTTGATACCAATTCTAAGGTATGGAAGTGAAGCTTGGACATTGTTGGAAGGACACAAATCAAGAGTAAGAGCAATGGAAATACGTTATTTGAGAGGAGCATGTGGAGTTATACTGGGGAGAAAGACTGACAAATGAGGAAGTGAAGGAGCATTGTGGTGTCCATGTGGATGTGATCGAAAGTGTTTGAAGAAATACAATGAAGTGGTTTGGCATGTGGAGAGGATGGAGAGCGAGAAACTAACGAGGAGAGTGTATGTGAGTGAGGTAGAGGGAGGGTGTGGAAGGGGGAGACCGAGGATGGGGTGGAGGGATGGAGAGGAGAGGTATATGAGAGAGGAAGGGTGTGAGCTTTGAGGAGGGATGTGAAATGGCTGGGGACAGGTCGACATGGAGGCGATTTGTTTGTGGCCACCCCTTATGGGATTAAGGCGTCTAGAAATAAATGTTTACAAGTGCTCGTGGGCCCTTCAGACCCTCTTGCACTTGCTCCTTCGGAGAGCTGTCACGCTGCGCACTCGCTTTCTCGTGCTTCTCACTCGTTTCCTCGCGCTTCGAGCGCGTTGTGACCATTTCAGGTAATCCAAGTCACTTTTATGTGCTGTTCTAGTCTAACGTTGTCACTGTCGGCCGTCAAGGCGACATCAAAGGGCCCATGATGGTCTGTTTATGTGCTGTTCTAGTCTAACGTGGTCACTATCGGCCGTCAGGGCGACATCAAAGGGTCCATGATGGTCTGTTTATGTGCTGTTCTAGTCTAACGTTGTCACTATCGGCCGTCAGGGCGACATCAAAGGGTACATGATGGTCCGTTTATGTGCTGTTCAAGTCTAACGTTGTCACTTCGATTTTTTGCAGCTAACCAATTGATCGTGATATTTGCTGCTTCGGGAATGGAACCCAAGTTGTCCGCACGCAAGTCCGAGATATTAACCACTTGGCCACGGCAACCAACCGGGCGCCGGGGGCGGCGTATTTGGGCAAAATGTGATCGCTCATTAAATATAGTAAAAGTTTTCCAATAGTGATGAGACCAAGTTTTTTCACATCAGCGAATTTTTTGCTATTTTTGTGCCAATTTTGGTGCGAATTGAATGTGTAGTTTCGGCTGCCCAAAACACACACACACACACACACACACACACACACACACACATGGCTACTGCTATAGTATATTAGATTGGCATTTTATACTTACGATATAATTCTGGATTTCTCTCTCTCTCTCTCTCTCTCTCTCTCTCTCTCTCTCTCAGTTCCTTCCAGCTCTCATCTTGTGTTATCTTTCATCTTCTTCATTTCTTTAAGATCTCTCTCTACATTTTAATCCACACTTCTCTTTATTTTTCATTTTTTTTCTTTCTGCTTTGTCCTTTTCTTCTCCTTCGCTCAGTTCTCACTAATAAATTTCACCTTACAGCTCTCTATCTATTTATATCCATTAATCTGATTTTTTATTTATCTATAAATCTATTATATCAATCTGTCTATCTACTTTCCTATTTATCTATTTATCTATCAATCAATCTCTATCTGTCTGTCTTATCATTCTTCTCCTCTTCCCCTTCTTTTAATTTTCGTTTCCTTTCATTCAGAACTTCCTTTGTCTACCTACCAATCTATCTGTATACTGTGTATATATATATATATATATATATATATATATATATATATATATATATATATTCTGTATACTCTGTATATATATATATATATATATATATATATATATATATATATATATATATATATATATTCTGTATACTCTGTATATATATATATATATATATATATATATATATATATATATATATATATATATAAACTGCATCTGTCTTGCTGCTGAATATCTATATATCTATATATCTGTATGTCTATGTATCAATTTGTTTATCTATCAATCTGCCTGTTTAGCTGTCAGTCTATATATCTATCTGTCTATCGATCGGCCTGCCAGTCAATGAGTCAACCTATCTATCTATATCTCTCTGTCTATCTATCCATTCATCTATTCATTTATCTATCTGCTTATCTGTGTCTGTCTATCTATCATTTAATCAGTCTGTCTGTCCACCAACCTATCTACCCGTCCATCTATATATCTATCTACCAGTCAATCAATCAGTCAGTCTGTCTGTCCATCTATCCATCCATCAATCCATCCATCTATCTATCACTCTATCTATGTGCTTATTCTTCCAATTCTGCTTCGTTATTTCTTACTCATAATTCTTCAGTTTCACTGTCACGAGTCGGCGCTTCCTATATTTAAATAAGCTCGTGACATTAAACTTTGGTGGGAAACCGCGAATTGTAGTAGAATCCCAGTAGTATCACTCAGTCAACCGCCACGTATTCACCCGATCGGGAGTGTTTTTCAGGACATTTTTCATTATTTCATAAGTGATTGTCTTTGTGCGCGACATTAGCACCTCCGCTGAGTGATTTGTTATGGGCGTGTTTCGCTCATTCTAGCCATTACCAAGTGCAGCTCGACACTCGTCTCTCTCTCATGATTTGAACTCAGTCAGGATTTGAGCGCCGTGGAAGCAGGTTAGCAGCGTGTGTGGCAGCGTCCTTCCTCAGCCGACGCCCAGTTCTCACTGCCGCCGTTGTCCAGTTCCTGAATTCCCACCTAGCGTGATTTGGCGAGAGGCTCAGTGTGTGCAGCGTCCTTCTTCAGTAATGATGCCCAGTCATCTGCTTAATCCACTTTTCTGATCAGTATTTTCTTTTCGTTTTTCCTAGGTTTAAGAACTTAGCTTTTGAGTGAGCGAGTGATTGCGATCTCCTTATTTTGAAATAATTTGAAACATGTAAGGTAAATTTTTTTCACTGTAATCAATAAATTTAACAGTTCTTTTTCTTGAACGTAATGTAATGTAAACTCGTGTTTTATTTCTCCATAAGCTTATTCTAGTTGCAGGTCCTAGTTTGCATAAACGTTTTGCATTATTCACAACTGGTACTTAGGTCAGTCCTTTTGTATTAAACTTAAAATCCGTTGTGCAACCAGGAGTTAATGCACCAGCAAGAACCTATTCATCATTAATAGCATTAGTTATTGATTGTCAGGGGTGGAGTCACTTTCTCCAGAGGCCAACAATACTAATAAACAGCACATGTGAATAATTAGTCTCTGCTGTGTACTGTTGAGAAAGTTTATAAATTCTCTTCCTTAAAGAATCGGCGAAGTAAGCCGGCGTAAAGTAATCATTGCTTGATTTTCACAAGACAATTCATTGTCTTGTTCTCAAGTATTATTGAATTTTATTCTTTAATACTGTATACTCTTAAAAACCCGGTGACATTTGGCAACCTCGCCAGGCTATTAACTCCTAGCTCTAAAGCTATTCACGAGATAATACTCACTCACTCATACTTAGGTATTTATCATTAAAGTCTATAGGCACTATCTTACTGGTGATTATTGATTCATTTCTATTAATTTACGTTTTAGTTTTCACAGTCAGTTGTTTATTTAATTTTATTTTATTTACTAGTTTAATTAGATAAAACTGGTCACCACTAACCTGTGCCTATATTCTTTATTCTCGATTATTGGCATCTTTCTCTGCAAAATTGCAGTCAGTACGGAGTCTCTAGTTCACTTAGATTGACTTAGCATCATGTCTACCAGCATCTATGTACAGGAAGCTAAAGATATGGGGCTTACGGATCTGGAGAATATAAAGGACTATGTCCTCTCTTGGTTTAATTATGAGCAGCAACACGAGAATGATACTCGTGAAGAGCGTCGAATTCAGCATGAGGAACGCGAAAAAGAGCACGAATACGAGCGAGAACAGTGCGAACACGAGCAAAAACAACCCGAACTTGAGTTAGAACAACGCGAGAGAGAACGTCAACATGAGTTAGAACAACGTGAGAGAGAACGTGAATACGAGCATGAACAATGAGAACATGAACGTGCCGAGCAAGAAGCAAGCAAAAAACATGAACTTGAAATGTTGAAGCTCAAGCGAGATTCCTTGGCTTCAGACACATCTGGTGCAGCTGGCCCAAGCTCCATGAGCGCTCTCCCTGCACATGTTCTGCCGACCCCACACATCAAGCTTCCCCCATACAAGGAAGGCGAGCGAATCGAGCCATACATAGCTCGTTTTGAAGACATGGCTCAACAGTACCAGCTGGATGATGCAGCTAAGCGGCTTCAGTTTCTTAGCCTGTTTGAGAGCCCTGCCCTCGATATTCTTCACAGAATTCGTGGAGACAATCTCACGTATGAGATGATGAAGGCCGCACTCGTCAAAGCGTCTGGTCTCTCATTTGACGACGCCAAGAGTCAGTTCATGAGGGTGCGTTTACAGGAAAAAGAGACTGCCGTTCAGTTTCTTGACCAGCTTACTGCTTACTTAGATGAGTGGATGGAGAAAGATGAAGCTCCTTTCATGTGTGAGGGGACAATTGATCTTATTCTGCGCACGCAGCTAGAAAAGTCGTGGCCTGCTGAACTTATGGCTCAGCTTAAGATCTGCCAGGTAAGAGATGCCAGCCAAATGGTGAAGAAGGCTGATGCATTCTTCACTGCATACGGATATCAAACTCGCAGGCAACATACCTGGAACAGGAAAGCTGATAAATCTGGGAAACCATCTCAGACTGAACCCCAGCAACAAGGCCATCTTCAGAATAATGGCCAAGGTCCAAAACCGCAGAAGAAGGACCAGGGGCAAAACACTCAGAAACCTGAGTGGAAGCGGTACGATAAGCAGAACCCTAACCAGCAGCAGTACCAGTATTTCAAGCAGCAGCAGGGCAAGGACAAACCATGTAACCCTCAGTCAGGACAATCGACTTTAGTGTATCAGAGGCAGGATGCAAATGCAGCCCTCATGCCACAACAAGCGTACAATGGTGCCAACCCCACCAGTACAGGTACTTCCCCGCAATTCACTAGTCCCCCAGTGACAGTGAACCCTCCTCCACAGGTGGTCAATGCTCCAGCTCCTCAGATGGTGAGCACGACCCCTCAGGTATCAAGTTCTCAGGGGCCACATTTGCTGCATTGTTTGTTCTGCAGTCTCACCAATGACTGGCTACTATCTCCTCAGACCCTTCCACTAGTAACACTGCCTTTCTTGTTCAGCCAGGGTTTGTGGGAGGTGTTTCAGTACATGTCCTGAGAGATAATGGTTCCTCAGGTTGCTCTGTCAAGCAAAGTTTAGTTCGGCCCGACGGGTACACGGGTAAGCAGATCCAAGTTAGACTTATTGATGGGTCAGTGAGATTGTTCCCTGAGGCACGTATCCAGGTGGCATCTCCTTTCTACACTGGCTTGACAGTTGCTGTTGTCATGCCAGAACCCTTGTTTGACCTCATTATCGGCAACATACTGGGCGTCAAAAACAGTTGCGCCGTAGATGTTGCTACTCAGACTTCGGCTGTTGCAGTAACACGAGCCATGGCTAAGGCTCCGAATCGTGTCACCCCGTTGACCATCGCAACGCCGCAAGATTTGATTCTTAGTCAAGATGTTGTCCAAGAACAACAGTCTGACCCGACACTTGCCTCAGTGCATAAGAAGCTGGAGGGTAAAGTGATTAAGTATTCACGGGGAGATCAAGCCAGGTTCCTTCGCAAACGAGGACGGCTATACCGTGAGTCACAAACACCCCAGGGCGAGGTTCGACTGCAGTTCATCGTTCCCGCGAAGTATCGCCGGGCAGTGTTCGAATTAGGTCATTGTTCAGTCATGGGAGGTCACATGGGCCAAAAGAAAACCTCTGACTGCATCCATGCTGACTTTTTCTGGCCAGGAATGGGACAGGAAATAAAAAGACTTGTGCATTCCTGTGATGTGTGTCAGCGTACCACTGACCGGGGATGTGTCCGTCCTGCACCATTGAAACCAATGCCTGTAATCTCTGAACAGTTCGAGAGAGTAGCAGTTGACATTGTTGGGCCAATCTCTCCTAGGGCAAGTGATGGCTCAAGGTATATCCTCACTATTGTTGATTTCAGCACATGGTGGCCTGAAGCCATGGCCCTTAAGAATATAGAGGCCGTCACTGTTGCTGAGGCATTGATTGAAGTGTTCTGTCGCGTAGGTATCCCGAAAGAGGTCTTAAGCAACCGGGGTTCGCAGTTCACCTCTCCAATGATGAACGAAGCATTCAGATTGTTGTCCATCTGAGGCCTGCGAACTATGCCTTATCATCCCATGTGTAACGGGCTGTGTGAGAGGTTCAATGGGACTCTCAAGAAGATGTTAAGCGCATGGCCACCGAACAGCCAAAGGAATGGCCGCAGTTCATTGCTCCTCTTCTGTTTGCTTATCGAGAAGCCCCACAGCACTCCTTGAAGTTCTCACCCTTTGAACTGGTGTATGGAAGGTCGGTCCGTGGACCACTTCAAGTCCTTCGCGAGTTATGGGACGATGAAGAACCCGACCCTGAAGTCAAGACCACCTACACCTACGTCCTTGATCTAGCTGACCGCCTCCAGTCGACGTGCGAGTTAGCTAAGGAAGAATTGATCAAGGCGAGCTAAGTTCACAAAGCTTATTATGATAAAAAGGCAAAACTTCGGAAGTTCAGTCCAGGTGATAAGTGCTTGGTGTTATCCCCACTGCCCAGAACAAGTTGTTGGTGCAGTGGAAGGGTCCATTTGATGTAGTAGAGTGCATTTCAGACCTCAACTACATAATTCAAATGGAGATTCTTCGCAAAAGGTTCCACATTAACATGTTGAAGGTTTATCATGAGTCAAACCCCGAGGAGACTGGCCTACGAGTACTTGATGATAGTGACCAGCCACTGGAAGAAACCGGGGCAGCCTCGGTGATCCCAGCTGATGACCATGATGACGAGTCCTTAATCGCTCGGTCCCGTCAGGAAGAGACTGTCAGAGATGTTTTACTTAACACTGACTTAACATTGGGTGATCAGAATGCCATAAGGTCACTGCTCTGTCGGTATGCTGATGTCTTCTCTGACCAACCTAGACTTGCAAAGGTTGATTGTCACAAAATTGAAGTGACCAGCGATACTCCTGTAAAGGTTAAGCCATATCCGATTCCCATGCGACTACTGGGCGCAGTAGACAACGAAATTGCTGACATGGAGATTGCAGGTATTATTGAAAAGTCCTCATCTCCTTACTGCAGTCCAATGGTAGTAGTCCACAAGAAGGATGGTGGAGTCAGGATTTGTGGCGACTATAGGAGGCTCAGTGTAATCACCAAAGTGGATGCTGAGCCGATGGGTGACCACATTGCCATCTTCTCCAAACTGGCGGGGTCACGATATTTTGTGAAGCTCGATTTGGCGAAGGGATTCTTCCAGATTCCCCTTCACCCCGAGAGCTGTTAGTTCACTGCCTTTGCTACTCCTAGGGGGTTATATCAGTATAAAGTCCTCCCATTTGGACTTACCAATTCCCCAGCAGTATTCAATCATGCCATGAGACAAGTGCTCCATGGTATCGTAGGAGTAGAGATGTTCGTTGATGATGTCCTCGGTCATTCTGCCACTTTGGAGGAGCACCTCAGACTCTTGGAAATTGTCTTCAGTAGACTCTAGAGTTTCAACATGACTGTGAAGCCTAGCAAATGTAAGATTGCTCACAGTGAGGTGGAGTTCCTCAGACATATTGTTGGCAACAATCACTGCAGGCGTCAGGGTGACAAGATCACGAAGGTTAGAGAAGCCCCGAGACCCATGACCAAGAAATAGGTTAGGGCATTCCTTGGCCTAGTGGGGTATTATAGGAGTTTTATCCCCAACTTTGCTCTCATTGCCCAACCATTGTACGAGGTGCTACGGAAGTATGCTCCAAATGCCGTTGAATGGGGAGAAGTGCAAGAGAGATCTTTTGCCACCCTTAAGAACATGTTGTGCAAGAGCCTATCTTGCAGTTGCCTGATTTCAACAAACCTTTCATACTGCACACCGATGCTTCACAAGATGGAGTAGGTGCCATATTGATCCAGGAATCGGAAGGTGGAATCTTCCCAGTGGCATACCACAGCTGTAAGCTAAAACCTGCCGAGAGGAGTTACCGTACTGTTGAGAAGGAACTCTTGGCCGTGGTTGATGGTGTTAAGAAATGTTATTATTATTTATATGAAGCACCATTCACTCTGGAAACTGATCATATGCCACTCACTAGTCTCATCATGACCAAGATGGCTAATGCAAGATTGACACGCTGGACACTGTATTTGCAGCAGTTTAACCTTGTTGTGAGATACATCAAGGGAAGTGACAATGTAGGTGCAGACCTGATGTCTCGCCTGCTAACTGCTAACTAACACAGGCAACTGTTGTATGCTGGATTCCGTAAGACATGTGTCCTAAGAGATATGAGTAATCCAAGGACCAGCCTGGTTCCCAGATAAAAATGTACCAGTAATTGCTGATGTCTCGCCCGTTGGTCCCACAGGACACATTACGTCCAGGACCTGTATATACATGTATACCATAAGTTAAGGGGGAAGTTTGAGAACCCTGCAGAGACAGTCCAAGGCTGTGTATGAATTACCTTGTGGAACGTCTCAAGCTGTGAGCCTCTCTCAGGATTCCCGGAGAATGTACAATATCCACATGAGTGTTCACACCCACGGTGGGTGTTAAAATGTGACCTGCCCGAGACTGCGTAGGGATTCTCAGCTTCCTGTCATTAATCGTAAGTGTAGTGTTAGGTTAACCAGTAAACTGGTTGTTCTAAGAAATTTGCGAATTCAAGAACTGGCACATTTCCTGGTTAATAATGTTAGGTTAACTAGTAAACTGCTTGTTCTAAGAAATTTGTGAATTCAAGAACTGGCATGTTTCCTAGTTAATAAGCGTTAACCAGTAAACTACAAGGGTTCTAAGAGATTTGTAAATCCAAAGACTACATTTCCTGGTTAAATATAACATAACTACTGATTGCTAGGCAGAGAGAGAGAAATGACACTTTTGATGCTCCATCTTGATTCCTTTTGCAGGTGCAGCTGGCGGGTGCAGCATTGCCTTGCAGAACAGCTGATCATCCCTGACGCATGTTGCCGCCTCTTCTCTTCTGCCTCGTCGTCATCATTTACTATTGATTTGCATTATGTAATTTTACACGTAGGTACGGTTACACTACAACTGTCACACCTACACCGTGTATTACATACATCACGCTACATAACAATTAGTTGTTAATGTAAATGTAGCGAACTTTTCGCTCAGTTTGACCTGAGTACAGGATTTTTCACCGTCGTCATGGAGTTTTTCCTGAAGCTTGTTTCTATTAACGTAAATACGAGTTTTTTTTCACTCACTAGCGACTGTGACTTTCTCCTGTAGCAGGGTAGTACACACACACACCACAATGTGAATCAAGTGTGACTGAGTTAGGATTTATATGTATGTATATTGAAATTTTTTTTCCCTGAGAAAAAAAATTCATTTTGATAGGGCGTAATGTCACGAGTCGGCACGTCCTATATTTAATTAAGCTTATGACATTAAACTCTGGTGGGAAACTGCGAATTCTAGTGGAATCCCAGTATGTATCACTCAGTCAACCACCACGTATTCACCCGATCGGGAGTGTTTTTCAGGACATTTTTCACTATTTCATAATTGATCATCTTTGTGGGCGACATTAGCACCTCCGCTGAATGATTTGTTATGGGCGTGTTTCGCTCATTCTAGCTGTTAGCAAGTGCGGCTCGACACTCGTCTCTCCCTCACGATTTGAACTCAGTCAGGATTTGAGCGCCGTGGAAGCAGGTTAGCAGCGTGTGTGGCAGCGTCCTTCCTCAGCCGACGCCCAGTTCCCGCCGCCGCCATTGTCCAGTTCCTAAATTCCCACCTAGCGTGATTTGGCGAGAGGCTCAGTGTGTGCAGCGTCCTTCCTCAGTAACGATGCCCAGTCATCTGCTTAATCCACTTTTCTGATCAGTATTTTCTTTTCGTTTTTCCTAGGTTTAAGAACTTAGCTTTTGAGTGAGCGAGTGAGTGCGATCTCCTTATTTTGAAATCATTTGAAACATGTAAGGTAAGTTTATTTCACTGTAATCATTATATTTAACAATTCTTTTTCTTGAGCTTAATGTAATGTAAACTCGTGTTTTATTTCTCCATAAGCTTATTCTAGTTGCAGGTCCTAGTTTGCATAAACGTTTTGCATTATTCACAACTGGTACTTAGGCCAATCTTTTTGTATTAACCCCTTAACCGCGGGTATTGTTTTGGTCTGACTGCCCTCTCCACACCACTAGCGATATCCCTTATTACTACATTATCCATTATACAATTATTGGTAAAGCACGTCACTGTCGCATCACTGTATATCACTGTCACTTTCTGTAACTCTGCACAGAATAAATCTAGAGTGAAAAATAAGGTACCATTAGAAAGTACTAACCTTCAGCTTTGCAATGATGTAGGTTTCATGATTTCGTTGACTATCACTGGATGGGCAGTGCCATTAGAAGTGAGCGATCTAAAATCACTATTTTTCGCTCACACACCATTACCTTCGCTCATACACCATTACCAAATGCCAACCTCTTTCTGATACTAATACTATAAACATATATGAACACTGCACATACGATAAACACCCACTCTGTGTTCACTGAGGCAGGTAAAAGGCACTGTCATTACCCGCACTTCACTGCCACGTCAGCGGTGTTGTAATCACTATTTTTCGCTCACACATCATTACCAAATGCCAACCTCATTCTGATAATAATACTATAAACATATATGAACACTGCACATACGATAAACACCCACTCTGTGTTCACTGAGGCAGGTAAAAGGCACTGTAATTGCCTGCACTTCACTGCCACATCAGCGGTGTTGTAATCACTATTTTTCGCTCACACACCATTACCAAATGCCAACCTCATTCTGATAATAATACTATAAACATATATGAACACTGCACATACGATAAACACCCACTCTGTGTTCACTGAGGCAGGTAAAAGGCACTGTAATTGCCTGCACTTCACTTCCACATCAGCAGTGTTGTCACTCACACAGCTGGACAGATACTGATGCGCGTTTGGTCCGGAGTGGGGTGGGGGACCCAGGGGGTGGGAGGTGGGGCCCCAGGGGGGGGGAGGAGGGAGGTGGGGGTCGGCTGGAGTGAAAGAACTTAATAGCTACTCTCCCTTGAAACGATTGGCGCACGGAAAAAACGCGGGGTATTCAAAATATTCACAAACATTCGAGAATGACACCCGCGGTTTGGTCCAGTTTTTGCAATGTCATTCTGGAATGACACCCGCGGTTAAAGGGTTAAGTTTAAAATCCGTTGTGCAACCAGGAGTTAATGCACCAGCAAGAACCTGTTCATCATTAATAGCATTAGTTATTGATTGTCAGGGGTGGAGTCACTTTCTCCAGAGGCCAACAGTACTAATAAACAGCACGTGTGAATAATTAGTCTCTGCTGTGTACTGTTGAGAGAGTTTATAAATTCTCGTCCTTAGAGAATCGGCGAAGTAAGCCGGATAAAGCAATCATTGCTTGATTTTCACAAGACAATTCATTGTCTTGTTCTCAAGTATATTAGAGAGAGAAAGAGAGAGATAGTCGGGATATTACAACCACAATGATAAAACTTGGCCAGACGCTTGATATTAATGAAACGCCTCATATTCTTTTGTAGCAAGGAGTGAGGAATATAATAAAATTTTAGTTGACCTCTCATTATGCAAAAGGGTCCGACAGTCGCTATTAAGCAGTTGTAAAGTATAAACAGCTGAATTTTTACCAGTATCAAAGTTTTTTTTTTTTTTACCCCCTCCTCTCTCTCTCTCTCTCTCTCTCTCTCTCTCTCTCTGAAACTTCTCAAGTATTGACGCTTAACTTGTAAATACATGACATCTCACCAGTTGTGTTGGTGGGGAGGGGAAAAGGAGGGAGGATAAGGAATGTAGGGAAGGAGGAAGGGGAAGGAGAGAGGTGGGGATGGAGGGGTGGAGGGAGGATGAGGAGGGGTGAAAGAGAGAGAGAGAGAGAGAGAGAGAGAGAGAGAGAGAGGGAGAATATACAGCAGCGAGGAAATGGAGAGCCAGGACAATAAAGTCAGATTGGGAAGAATGAAGATTAAAGAAATAGGGAAGAAAGATGATGAGATAGAGAAGCAAGGGGCACCCGATGAAGGAAAATGGAAAGAGAGATGTGGAAGAGGAAGGAGGAAGGAAGGTAAGATAGGAGGAAGGGAAGGAAAAACTGAAGATTATCATAAAGGAAATATAAGAGTGGCAGACGGATAGAGAACGAAAGATGAGAAAAGATAAGGAGAGAAGGGGGTGGGAAAGGTGAGAAATAGATGAGAGAGTAAGAGGAGAGAAGTAGAAGAGAAAAGAATTGAGACGTAGGAGTAATGAAGATCAGACAAGTGTGAGAATGAGTATAATTGCACTGATGAAGAAAGGAAGGTAGGAAGGCAATAAAAAGGGAGAGAGAGAGTAAATTTCAAGAAAGAAAAATATCTCCGTTGGCGTGGCATATCGGTGGGTTCAAGAGATGGGTGAGTGTGTTTACCCTCCTCCTACGGAATTAACTCAGGCTGATTTGTTTCTTATTTCCTTTCAAACGTCGACTTATTTTTATTGTCTCTTCTCCCTACAGACGAGGATTTAATACAACTTAGTAAAGACCTGAGTGATAAAAGTATATTTCAAAGATTCTGTTAACTGCTTCAAGACAACACACTTCAGTTTTCTTCTTCCTGTCCCTATACATTTGTTTTTTCTTCACAGACTATTCGCTTAGATATGAGCTTCACCTGGCCAATATACTCCTCCTGAGACATTAAAAAATCACTTGACCGGAACGAGAGTAAGATACTCTTAAAAATAAGACGGGTTGATGATGAAGGAGTTTCTGAAGATCTATAAAGTTTTAAGAACATGGAGGGTAGAAAAAATATAACTTAAAAACGCCATCGCACTGAATGAGTAAACTTAATTTCATTGTTTGCTTCTATGCATTACCGTAAAAAGATATTGTGAATCCAATTTCAAAGATTAAGTACCCCCTGGGGGTAGCGGGGGTTTTCAAGAATACTCCCCCAGTATCCCTGCTTGTCGTAAAAGGCAACTAAAAGGGTTGGCGGAGGATTAGTGCCCCTCCCCGGAAAACAACTAACTAAAAAAAACAAACAAGAAGCCTCGGACAAGGACTGACCAAACGATGACGACCCAGGACCGGACAAAGGACTTGGTAATGGGTACATGGAATGTAAGAGGAGCGAATGATGAGGTGAAAGAGAGAGAGATTGTCCAGGTGTTTGAGGGTGCGAAAGTGGATGTACGTGGAATAACTGAAACAAAATGGAGAGGAGAAAGTGTGAGAGAATGGGAGTATGGATGGGGTATATGTGCAGGAGTAGGTGAGAATGAGAGGGCAAAGGAAGGAGTAGGTACAGTTGTGAGTAAAAGATGGAAGAAGAGCATAAGACAGTATGGATCAGTTGGGTCAAGGATTGTGTGGGTAAAGTCTGAAAGTAGGAATACAAATGTGGGCGATTGTGTGTGTGTATGCGCCAACGCAAGATCGTGCTAGAAGAGTGAGAGAAGAGTTCTGGACAAAAGTAGAAGTGTGCATGGAAAAGTTTGGAAGGAATGAGAGTGTTTTTGATCTGTGAAATAAATGGTAAAATTGGGAATGTGAAGGTGGATGGAATAGTTGGTGACTGGGGTGTGCCTGCTGAGATAGATGAGAATGGGAGTGCGTCAGTGTACATTTGTGCTGGGAGGGGGTTGGTGATAGCCAATTCCTTCTTCAGGCATAAAATGATCCACAGGTATACATGGCGAGTGATGAGAAGGGTGGGTGGTGAACTGATTGAAAGGAAGGCAATGATTGATTATGTGTGTGTGGATGAAAGGATGCGAAGCTGTGTAATGGATGCAAGAGCTTATAGAGGTTGGGGGAGTGGACTTTCTGACCACTACTTGGTGGTGGCCAGAATTAGGATTCAAATAAGATGGAGGAATAGAAGAAGGGAAAGACGAGAGGAAGGAGTAGTTGCAAGGAGAGCGGAAAGGTTACAAGAGGATGAGAAAAAGGCAGAGTATAAGAGAGAAGTGGAGGAATGATTGGGCAAATATGAATTGGAGCAGATGAGAGACGTGGAAGGTGTGTGTAGGATATTTACAGAAGAAATATGTGCAGCATGTGATGTGGTGTGTGGAAGGAAGAGAAGACGGAGGGGGGTGCAAGGAACAGCGTGGTGGACTGAAGAGGTGATACAGGCTGTGGCACAAAAGAAGAAAGCATACAATGAATGGATGAGAAATAGGGGCGTGGAAGAAGATGAGAGGCGGAAGAGAGAGTTATATGTAGAAAGAAAGAGAGAGGTGAAAAGATTAGTAAGAGAGAGTATGTAGGGAGTGGATGAGGAATTTGGAAGGAATTTGAGTGTAAAGTGGAGGGACTGTAAGAAAATGTTCTGGAAAGAGGTGAAAAGAGTAAGACAGGGTGGAAGTGAAGTTAGCAGGGGAGTGAAAGATGAAAATGGTAGATTACTAGTGGAGAAGGGAGAAAAAGTGAGCAGATGGAGAGAACACTTTAAGGAATTGTTGAACATAGAGGATGGAAGTAATGCGAGTATAAGTGGCTGGGGAATGGCTGGGAGAAGGAGGGAGGTGAGAAGACAGGAAGAAATCAGTAGGATAGAAGTTGTGGAAGCAATGAAGAAAGTTAAATCGGGGAAAGCCCCAGGAACTGATGGAGTGTGTGGTGAAATACTGAAGCATGGGGGAGAGATAGTAGTAGAATGGATGTGGAAGATGTGCAGATTGGCTTAGGAGGAAGGTAGAGTCCTGGAGGATTGGAAGTCAGGTATAATTATTCCCTTGTACAATGGAAAAGGGGAAAAAGAAGTGTGTGGTAATCATAGGGGCATTTGTCTTCTTAGTATAATAGGAAAAGTGTATGGTAGGATATTTTTTGACAGAGTTAGAGAAAGAACAGAGAAATTAGTTGGAGAAGAACAGGGAGGCTTTAGGAAGGGAAGAGGTTGTGTAGATCAGATATTCATTCTTAGATCTTTAGTGGAAAAGTTTCTAGAGAAGGGAAAGAAGTTGTATGCGACTTTCATGGATTTGGAGAAAGCATATGATAGGGTGGATAGACAAGGATTGTGGAAAGTGTTAAGAATATATGGACTAGATGGGAAGTTGTTGAATGCTGGGAAGAGTATGTACGATGGTGCGAAGGCTGCAGTGCGTGTGGATGGTGAACTAAGTGAATTTTTTTCTTTGAAAGTTGGGTTGAAACAGGGATGTGTCATGTCTCCATGGTTGTTCAATCTGTTCATGGATGGGGTAATAAAAGAGGTACAAGGTAGGGTAGTGGATGCTGGAGTGGCCCTGGTGAGAGAGGATAGTGTTTGGAAACTCCCTGTACTGTTGTTTGCAGATGATACTGTGTTGTTGAGTGAAGACGAAGGGGAGCTGCAAGGCTTGGTGGATGAGTTTGGGAGAGTGTGTAAGAAACGGAATCTAAAGGTGAATGTAGGGAAGAGTAAAGTGATGGTCTTTGAGAGAGGTGAAGTCAGTGAATGTACAGCGAGGTTGGATGGTGAGGAATTGGAAAATGTGAGTATGTTTAAGTACTTGGGTAGTGTGATGAGTAAGGATGGAGGTTTGGAGGGTGAAGTGCTTGAAAGGGTACAGCAGGGAAGAAAGGTTGCTGGTTCTTTGAAAGCAGTGATAAGAAACAGGGAAGTGAGCATGGAAGTGAAAAAGTTGCTACATGACAGTATTGTGATACCCACTCTAACGTATGGAAGTGAAGCTTGGACATTGTTGGAAGGACACAAGTCAAGAGTGAAAGCTGTGGAAATGAGTTATTTAAGAGGAGCCTGTGGAGTCACATGGAGAGACAGGTTGACGAATGAAGATATAAAGGAGCTTTGTGGTGTGGATGTGGATGTGATAGGAAGCGTTATCAGGAACAAACTGAGGTGGTTTGGCCATGTGGAGAGGATGAAGGGTGAAAGACTGACGAAGAGAGTGTATGTGAGTGAGGTGGAGGGGGGAAGAGGGAGGGGGAGGCCGAGGATGAGATGGAGGGATGGGGTGGAGAGGTATATGAGAGAGGGGTGTGTGAGTTGGGAGCAGGGCAGTGAAATGGCGGGGGACAGGGCGACTTGGAGGCGATTTGTTTGTGGCCACCCCAAACGGGATTGAGGCGTCTGGCAATAGATAGATAGATAGAAGTACTCTCTCTCTCTCTCTCTCTCTCTCTCTCTCTCTCCAGTTACTTTTTCTCCCTACTCCCTCTTCCAGTCCTTCCTCTTCCTTCTCTTTCCTGTCTCCTCTCTTCCCTTGCATCCTTTCTTTCTTTCCTCTCTCTTCTCCTCGCTTACACTCTCGTTCTTCCTCCACCTCTCCTCTCCTTCTCCCTCTCTTCCTTGCTTGCTCCTTCATCTTTTATTTACTCTCCCTTCGTCGTTCCTTTTCTTCCCATTTCCTCTGTTCCCTCCCATCTTCCTCTCCCTCTCCTTGATGAACCTGCCTCTCCCATCTTCCCTTCCCTTCCTCCCATCCCACTCCTCTCCAATCTCTAAGCTCTCTTTCCTTTTCCCAGCTCTATCTTCCATGAGTCTCTCCGCCTGCCTCTAAGCTCCAACTGCTCTCCCGTCTCTAAGCTTTATATCCCTTGCCCGGCTTCATTCCCCTTCAGTTTCTCAGCCTAATTTATTGCATGACTGACTGCTCAAACACTGGCCCGGATTATCACGACTCAGGGTGGATAGTTACGTTCTAGGCGATCACATCTGAGTGCGGACCGTGTACGAGTGAACACGCCGGCTAATAGTGCCAGTATGATACGGATTTACGAGCAAAGCAAGCGAGCGAGCCTTTTGTAACTGTTTCCCCCTTTGCACATTGTTCTGGTGTGATACTGGTTTTGTGAATCATAAAGTAGAAAGTTGAATTGATCGATAGCATAGAGAGAGAGAGAGAGAGAGAGAGAGAGAGAGAGAGAGAGAGAGAGAGAGAGAGAATTACAAACTAAGAACTGAGGAAAGAGGAAAAGAACCGGGGAAGGACGAAATGAAGACGAACTATTTTTACGCAAACTCGGAAGAATAAGAGAACTGATCGACTGATACAAGTCATCTTTATGTATGGCCATGTTATGTTTACAGAATAATACACAAATACCTCTATATAATCATCATCATCATCAACATCATCTATAATAATAACAATAATAATAATAATAATAATAATCATCATCATCATCATATTAATAATAATCATAATAATTTACTACTCATACTGCTACAACAACAACTACTTCTACATACTTTTGCTAAGAAAACATTGAGATAGGAATTGTCATGGAATTAGTCCGGATGCAACTTATGTGTGTCTTTCAGTGTGTGTCTGTGTATGTCTCCCTGTAGACGTGTGAACAAAACTTAATGAAGCAGTTCCATATCATTGATGTTTCTGTATCACATTTTCCCCTTACATAAACAAATTCTTCAAATAATTTTATGAAGCTTTTTGATATACCAAATATCTACTTATTACTGCTTATAACATTTTAAGATAAGGCTTGTGATGAAGGACTCACGAATTGTGTCAAATGAACATATATATATGGATTTGATGCTTCATTGTTTTACGCTTACAAGAACACACACTTCGAATAAATTTATGTAGCTTTTTGAAATGCCAAAAAACTTCTTATGCTTCCTTATAATATTTTAAGATACGGCTTTGAATGAAGGAAAAACTATTCAATCAACGGTTACTGTTGGGTTCGAAGCTTCATTGCTTCAGCTGTCGGTTACGGGTTTACGAGGAGGGTGGTGCAGATGCCAAATATTGCTTTATACCAATATTGCGAGTGCAACGACAATTGTGGAAATGATCAATTTGAATCCGTGTCAGTATTTAGCAATAAGCAGTTGAATTTCGGTTTTCAAGTACAGAGAAGAGAGGGAGAAGGATAAGAGAGATGTGGGAATGACGAGGGCAGGAGAGAGGAAAGACAAGTAAGAGGAGGGGCTGGAAAAGCGAGTAGAGAGAAAAATTAACTACAGACAATGGAAAACGGAAAGAAAAGAGAGAGGACTGTGAGAAGTAGAGAGATAAACGATATATACACTGCAAAGCAGAAATGGATATGTGTGTGTCAGACAACAACCATCTAGCTCTTTTACAAGCCAATCCGAAGACTGATGGCAACTTGTCATAAAACAACGTCATAATATTGGTTGCAGTAAGTCACAACTTTAGAAGAATGTGTGTGTGTGTGTGTGTGTGTGTGTGTGTGTGTGAGAGAGAGAGAGAGAGAGAGAGAGAGAGAGAGAGAGAGAGAGAGAGAGAGACTAATGGGTCCCTTGTCTATAGGCACTTGTACAGTACGATGAAGTAATAACACAAGCGAAATAGCGGCAGAATGATTAAAATTGCCCTGTATTGTCTTGTAGGATTTAACGAAGATTTAAAACACCTTTCCTTTACAACAGGCCTGATCTAGTTCCGTAGTTAGAATATAAAGTGAGTCAACACAACCTTGACCCTATCCGCAGTTTACGAATACTCATTTTAAAGTATCCATGGTTGTAATATTTCAGACTTAATGAACTCTATCCAGTGCTCGTCCATTATTTCAATTATTTATTTTAATTTGCTTACCCAGGCCACAGAATCTGCAGGATATTCATTATGTTCTGCATGTCTACCTCTATTTATCGCAAGACTCCTTAATCCCGTAAGAGGTGACCACAAGCAAATCGCCTCCATGTCACCCCGCCCCCAGCCACTTCGCTGCCTTCCCCCCAGCTCACACACCCTCTCTAATATACCTCTCCATTCAGTCCTTCCACGTCATCCTCGGTCTCCTCTCACTGTATGACCGTCTTATATTACTTTAAAAAAAGGAACAGTGATACCAATATTTCTCAGCTGACTAGAGGTTGTTTTAGAGAATAGTAATAAAAATAATACATCTGTGCTTAATAATCCTTTTATTAAAACTACCGACCTATTAGTTTATTACCAGGTATTTACAACTCATCACTAAAATCCATGCGAACAAGATGACAACAAATTTGGAAGAAAACTAACCTCATGAACAAGCAGGATTCCGAAGCGGGTCATCGACTACTCATCTACACATAACGATTCAACTTACTGAGAAAATACAGAATAAAATAAACCCCTGTGCTCAGGTTTTTTCCACTCGGTGCACATAGAAATTATATATTCATTGGGGAAACAAGGAGGAAATGAGAACATTGTAAAACTGCTCAGAAACATATTTAAAGACGGAACTGGTACACCTAAGGTTCATACCCGTAAAGACTCAGAAAATATTAAGAATGATAAGGTCTAGCGTCAGAGAGATACAGTTTCACCAATATATTTCACAGCATGACATGAATGTATTTTCAGAAAGCTAGATTGGGAGAACAAAGGAGTAAACATAAATGAATAATACATAAACTATTTAAGATTTGCAGATGACAGTCTACTAATCTCACAAACAGCAAAGACATTGCAAGAAATGGTAAATGACCTAAACAGAGAAAATTTCAGAGTAGGGCTAAAGATGAACCAGAATAAAACTAATGTTTAATCTAAATACACCAAAAAGTGTCATCAGAATAAAGGAAGAAATTCTTGAATATGCTGGGGAGTACAATTACTTGGGCAAATACTAAAATTAACGAAAGACCATGGCAGTGTAATAAAGAAAAAAACGTATTAGAACTGGATGTAAACCTTTCGTTAAACATAAAGACATCATGAAAAGTAGCTAGACAAAATGTGAAACGAAATGTATATAACAAATGTATAATCCCAGCTATGACGTACGGTTGCAAAACCTGGAAACTGACAAAGTCGATCGAAAATTTAGCAATTAGTTCTCAAAAGAGCAAAGGAAATGTCAATGTTGGGATATCTTAAGGGAAAGAAAAAGATCAACGTCGGTGAGAGAGCAAACTAAAGTCAAAAACATTATAGTAGTTATGAAAGAACAGAAATGGAGGTGGTCCGGTCATGTAGCAAGAATAAGCGATAACCGATGGAGCACGAGTCTGACTGACTGAACTTCAAGAGATTGCCATGCAAGAGGTGGAGGGATGAGATGGAGAAGTTTGCAGGCAGAATGTGGCAGAGATTGGCTTAGTCAATATATATATATATATATATATATATATATATATATATATATATATATATATATATAGGCAGAGACTTCACTTCACAGTGGAGATATGTATGCAAACTAACCACAGGAGAAATGAAAGGATCGACAGAGATTACTTTCGTATATATATATATATATATATATATATATATATGCAGAGACTTCACTTCACCGTGGAGATATGTATGCAAACTAACCACAGGAGAAATGAAAGGAGCGACAGTGAGTACTTTCGTATATATATATATATATATATATATATATATATATATATATATATATATATAGCATGGAAGTGAGCATGGCAGTAAAAAAAAAAATGTTGCAGCATGATAGTATTTTGATACCAACTCTAACGTATGAAAATGAAGTTTGGACCTTGTTGGAAGGACACAATTCAAAAGTGAGAACATTGGAAATGAGTTATTTGAGAGGAGCATGTGGAGTTACATGGAGAGACAGACTTTCAAATTAGGAAGTGAAGGAGTATTGTGGTGTGCATGTGGATGTGTTAGAGTGCGTTGGGGGAAATACACTGAGGTGGATGTGGAGAGAATGGATAGCGAGAGACTAACAAGGAGAGTGAAAGTGAGTGAGGTATATGGGAGAGAGGGAGGGGGAGACCGGGGTCGAGATGGACTGATGGAATGGAGAGGTATATGAGAGAGGAAGGGTGTGAGCTTGGGGGGGGGGATGTGAAATGATGGGGGACAGGACAATGTGGAGACGATTTGTTTGTGGCCATCCCATACGGGATTCAGGCGTCTGGCAATAGATAGATTTTTTCCTTTCATGAAAGGAATGGTTTCCGGGCTCCTGTCCTTTGGTTCCTTCTTCCTTGCAAAAAATAAATAATGCTGAATGTATTTTTGTAGTTTCTCTCTCTCTCTCTCTCTCTCTCTCTCTCTCTTTCTCTGTCTGTCTGTCTGTCTGTCTGTCTGTCTCTCTCTCTAATTAGTTCCTTCCAGTAAGCTCTCATCTTGTGTTATCTTTCATCTTCTCCATTTCGTTAAGATCTCTCTCTCCATTTTAATCCATCCTTCTCTTTATTTTTTTTTCTTTCTGCTTCGTCTTTTTCTTCCCTTTCGCTCAGTTCCCGCCAATAAATCTCACCTTACAGCCTTCTATCTCTCTATAAATCTGTTTTTAAATTTATCTATAAATTTATCATAATCTGTCTGTCTGCCTACCCACCTGTCTATCTGTCTATCTATTTATCAGTCAATCTATCTATCTATCTGTCTGTCTCCGAATTCTTTTTCTCTTCCTTTTTTATTTGAATTTTCGTTTCTTTTCATTCAGAACATCCTTTGTCTATCTATTTATCTATCTTTCTGAATATAACTGTCCATCTACTGCATCTGTCTGTCTATCATTTTGTTTATCTGTTTATCAATCTGCCTGTTTAGCTATCTATCAATCTATCTCTGTCTATCTATCTGTCTATCTATCAGACTTCCAGTCAGTCAATCATCCTATCACTGTCTATCTCTCTGTCTATCTATCCATTCATCTATCCATCTATCTATTTGCTTACCTATCTATCTATCTACCTATCATTTAATCTGTCTGTCTCTCCATCAGTCTCTCTACTTATCTATCTGTCAGTCAGTCAGTCAGTCTATCCATCTATCCATCCATCAATCCATCCATCTATCTATCAGCCTCAATCTATCTGTTTATTCTTCTAATTCTGCTTCGTTGTCTCTCACTCAAAAGTCCTCAGGTTCACTTATTTTCGTACATTTTCTTTCACTACACCAAAGTGACGTGAGCCAATGAACTTCCTTCACCTCTCTCTCCTTCCTTCCAGACGCCTTCCCATCTTCCTTTATTCCTACAGTTCTTCTCCATCTATATATGTCTATCTTTCTGTCTGTCTATACCTGTTTATCTATCTATCTATCAAACACAATGTCCTTCAAACTTTACATTAATTTTCGTTGTGTAAATAGACTTAGATATCCTTTATTTTTTCATCTTTTATTTAGGCCAGGTAAGAACCATAGAGTCAAAATTTCGAGACATAAATTCACAAGTGTTGAAGTCTTACATCATGTTTTTACAACTGGAGAAGCACGTGAGAGAGAGAGAGAGAGAGAGAGAGAGAGAGAGAGAGAGAGAGAGAGAGAGAGAGAGAGAGAGAGAGAGAGAGAGAGAAGGAAGTTGAAAAAGTATGTGAAATTAATGAAGGGGGGATGATGAGGAAGGAAGAAGGGGGGACGAAATAGCGAACGAAGGTAAAGGGAGAAGAAACCGAGGAATGAATGAAGGACAGACATAGAAAGGAAGGAAGAGGGGAAGCAAGGACAGGATATGAAAGGAGGGAAGTTTGAAGGGAATGAATGAAGGAAGAAAGAATAGGGATGAGAACGAATGGGAAGAGAGGAGAAAGAAAGGAGTGTCAGCGAATGAAGAGGAAGGGAACAGGAAACTGAGAAAAGGAAGCAATGAACGAAGAGAGAAGAGAGAGTGAGAGGAAAGACAATACAATAAAGGATGGGAAAAACAAACAGATGAGGAGAAGGAAGACAGGAAGGGAAGAAGATGAATGACAGTAATAAGAAAGTAGGAAGAAGGAGATGAACGACAGTAAGAAGATGGAAGGATCATTGGAAAAAAGTGAGGAGGATGGAGCGATATGGAAAGGAGGAAGTCAAGGATGCAGAGAACAACAGACTAAATCAAAAGAAGGAAAAAGTTAGGAAAAGTGTATGATCAGAAAAAATAAGTGACAGAAGAAAGAAAAAAAAAAACAGGAATACAATTGTAGCAGAGATGAATGGAGAGAGAGAGAGAGAGAGAGAGAGAGAGAGAGAGAGAGAGAGAGAGAGAGAGAGAGAGAGAGAGAGAGAAGAATAAATCTGAAGAAAGAAAAATATCTTCGTTGGCGTGGCATATCGGTGGGTTCAGGAGATGGGTGAGTGTGTTTACCCTCCTCTTACGCAGGAATTTAGTCAGGCTGATTTATTTCTTATTCCTCTCTCATGTCGACTTATTTTATTGTCTCTTCTCCCTACAGACGAGGAATTTATCCAGCTTAGTAAAGATGTGAGTCGTAAAGGGTATTTTAAAGATTCTGTAAACTAGTACAAAACAGTGCACTTCAATTTTCTCTTTCGTATCGCTAAACATTTGCTTTTCTCTTCAAAAACCATTCGCTCACAAGGGATACGAGCTTCACCTGGCCAATATACTCCTTCTCAGACAATGGAATCACCTGACTGGAACAGGAATAAGTTAAAAATAAGACGCAATGCTGGAGGAGTTACTAAAGATCTCAGAAGTTGTAAGAAGACGTGAGGGTAGAAGAAATAAAGCTTAAACACGGCATCGCACTGAATGGATAAACTTAATATCACTATAATCACTGCATGTACTGCTGTAAACAGACTTGTGAATCCATTTCCAGTGATTCATTACTCTCTCTCTCTCTCTCTCTCTCTCTCTCTCTCCTCTCCTTTTCCCTCTTTCTCTCTCTCTCTCTCTCCTCTCCTTTTCCCACTTATCCTTGCTTTCTCCTTATTTTATTTTTTTTTTTACTCCCTCTTCACCTTTTCTTTTCTCCCCATTTTCTCGTGTCCACCCATCTTCCTCTCCCTTTCTTTGATCAAACCTCCCTCCCTGCCTCTCCCATCTTCCCCTCCCTTCCTCCCTTCCCACTTCTCTCCCATCTCTAAGCTTTCTTTCCTTTGCCCGGCTCTATCTCCCTTCAGTTTCTCCCACTGCTCTCCCGTCTCTAAGCTTTATATTCCTCCCCCGGCTTCATTCCCCTTCAGTTTCTCAGCCTAATTTATTACATGACTGACTGCTCAAACACTGGCCCGGATTATCACGACTCAGGGTGGATAGTTACGTTCTAGGCGATCACATCTGAGTGCGGACCGTGTACGAGTAAGTGAGCACGCCGGCTAATAGTGCCAGTATGAGCGAGCCTTTTGTAACTGATTCCTCCTTTTGAACATTGTTCTGGTGTGATAATGGTTTTTTGAATCAAAGAATAGAAAGTTGAACTGATCAATGTAGCACCAAGAGGAGAGAGAGAGAGAGAGAGAGAGAGAAGTAGGTCCCTTGTCTATAGGCACTTGTGCAATAAAGTAAGAGCAACAGAGAAATAGCGGCAGAATATTATACTGCATTGTCTTGTAGGATTTAACGAAGATTTCAAACGCCTTTTCATTACAGCAGGCCTTATGTAAGCCGGATAATTTCGTCTTCGGTAGTTAGAATATAAAATGAATCAACAATTGAAGTTTTTTTTCCCATTAAGAACTAAACCAACCTGGACGATATCCAATCAAAATTCCCCAAGTGCTGAGCAAACACACACATCTCGTGAACTGGATCGATATGACACAGCGCTGGGGATATTTTTCTCTCTCTAATTTTACTCACCCTAACTCTCTCTCTCTCTCTCTCTCTCTCTCTCTCTCTCAACTTTGACCCTATCCGCAGTTTACGAATACTCATTTTAAAGTTTGCATGGTTGTGATATTTCAGACTTAATGAACTCTATCCAGTGCTCCTCCATTACTTACACTGCTTACCCAGACCACAGAATCTGCAGGATATTCATTATCTTCTGTATGTCTGTCTACATTTCTTGCCAGACGCTTTAATCCCGGAAGGGGTGGCCACAAACAAATCACCTCCATGTCGATTCTCCCCCCTCCATTTCTCTTCCCTCCCCCAAGCTCACACCCTTCTCTAATAGACCTCTCCATTCAATCCCACCACCTCATCCTCGGTCTCCTTCTGTATGACCGTCTTATGGTAAGAAAAGGAACAGTCGTAATACGTCTCGGCTGACTAGAGGTAGTTTTATAGAATAGTAGTGAAAAAATACATCTGTGTTTAGTGATCCTTCTATTTCGACTCCCGACCTATTAGTTTATTACCAGTTATATACAGACTCATCACTAAAGTCACTGCGAACAGAATAATATCAAATTTGGAAGAAAACCAGCCTCGTGAACAGGCAGGAATACGAAGCGGGTCTTCGACTACTGATCATCTACATACAATGAATCAACTTACTGAGAAAACTACAGAGCATAATAAACCACTGTGCTTAGGTTCTGTTGATTACAAAAAGGCTTTCGAATGAGACGAGCACATAGTATTTATAAATTCATTGGGGGAACGAGGAGGAAATGAGAACATTGTAAAACCGCTCAAAAATACATTTATTGAGGGACCTGCTACAGTTAAGTTTCATACTCGTAAAGACTCAGAAAATATTGAGAAGGTCGTGCATCAGGGAGATACATTTTCACCATTATAATTTATAGCATGCCTTGAATGTATTTTCAGAAATTTAGATTGGGAGAACAAAGGAGTAAACATGGATAGAGAATAGGTAAACCATTTAAGATATTGCAGATGACACTCTCCTAATCTCAGAAACAGCAGAGACATGGCAAGAAATATAAAATTATCTAAATATAGAAAATTTCAGAGAAGGGCTAAAGATGAACCGGAGTAAAATTTATGTTTAATCCAAATACACCAAAGAGCGTCATCAGAATAAAGGAAGAAATTCTTGAAGACGGTGAGGAGTACAATTGCTTGGAACAAATACTCAAATCCCAAACGGAATTGAGGAGTCTGGCAATAGATAGATAGATAGATAGACGAAAGACCATGACAGTGAAACAAAGAAGAAAACGCATTAGAACTGGATGTAAAGCTGTCGTTAAACATAGGGACATCATGAAAAGAAGCTGGCCAAAATGTATGAAACGAAAAGTAGGCTATATAACATTTTTTTTTTTTTTTTTGCGTGGAAGAAGTAACCAAAGGCCATGAACCCGCAGTAACAGTTCCCTCAAAGAGAAAAACAAAATACAACAGAGAGCCAAATTCAAGTTCCAATCATTTTGAGATGCCTGGACACACTACGTTTGAAAGACTGGAGATCATAGGCAGCAGGAAATACAGACAGAGGGAGACAATTCCAGAGCTGACCTGTTGCATAAATGAAAGACTGGGAGTAACGGTTAACTCTTGCATTAGAGAGTTGGACAGAAAAGGGATGAGAGTTTGCTGCCAGACGGGTGCTACGCGCCCGTCGTAGAGGTGGAGGAATGCAAGCAGACAATTCAGAGGAGAAGTGACCATTAAAGTAGCGATAGAAAAGAGATAAAGATGCAACAGTGCGGCGAAGAGACAGAGGTTGAAGGGAGTCAGTAAGAGGAGGAGAGTTAATGAGACAAAAAGCCTTTGACTCCACCCTATTGAGAAGAGCTGTATGTGGGGAGCCACCCCACACATGAGAGTTGTACTCCACACAGGGGCGAATAAAACCCCTGTATAGAGTCAACAATTGTGCAGGGGTAAAGAAAGAGCGGAGTCGGCTTAGCACACCCAATCTCTTGGAAGCAGATTTTACAAGAGATGTAATATGATCTTTCCAAGATAAGTCCCGAGTAAATGAAACCCCAAGCATGTTCAAGGACGATGCAGGATTAAGCTGAATATTATTAAACATTAGTGGGTATACCTGTGGAAGATTTTGTCGGGTTGATAGGTGTAAGAACTGAGTCTTAGATGCATTAAAGACAACCATATTATTTTTACCCCAGTCAGAGATATGAGCCAAGTCAGACATTAGGTGTGCCATAGCCTCATCCCTTGTTTCTTGAAGTAACTGTTGAGATGGGCGTTGCGGGAACCGAATGGAAAGGTGAAGGGTGGAGTCATCAGCGTATGAGTGGATAGGGTTAGATGTACAGCTTAGAAGATCATTGATGAATAAAAGGAAGAGAGTTGGTGATAGGACAGAGCCCTGAGGAACACCACTGTTGATAGATCTAGGAGAAGAACGATGGCCGTCTACAACAGCGGCTATAGAACGACCAGAAAGGAAGCTAGCGATGAAGGCACAGTTAGAAGGACAGAAAACGTAGGAGGGCAGTTTGGAAATTAAAGATTTATGCCAGACTCGATCGAAAGCCTTTGAGATGTCAAGTGCAATAGCAAAGCTTTCGCCAAAGTCCCGAAAGGAGGATGACCATGAGTCTGAAAGGTAGGTGAGAAGATCGCCAGTGGAGCGTCCCTGACGGAACCCATACTGATGATCGGAAAGAAGGTTGTGATAGGAAAGATGCCTTAAAATTTTTCTCTTAAGAATTGACTCGAAAACTTTTGAAATACAGGACGTTAAAGCAATTGGACGATAGTTGGAGTGTTGGGAGTGGTCACCCTTCTTTGGGACTGGCTGAATGAGAGTAAACTTCCAGCAAGAAGGAAAGGTACGAGTTGACAGACAAAGGCGAAATAGTTTGCCTAGGCAGGGTGTAAGCATAGAAGCACAGTTCTTGAGAACAACAGGAGGGACCCCATCAGGCCCATATGCCTTGTTAGTACTGAGGCCAGTGATGGCAGAAAATACATCAACTGAAGAAATTTTAATGTCAGCCATGAGGAAGTCAGAGGGGGGAAGTGATGGAGGAACAGCACCGGAATCGTCTAAAGTGGAATTGGAGGAGAAAGTCTGTGCGAAGAGATCTGCTTTATCAGTAGAAGAAATAGCTACAGAACCATCAGAGTAGAAAAGAGGAGGGAAGGATGATGAGGTAAAGTTGTTAGAAAGATTTTTGGCAAGGTGCCAGAAGGAGCGGAAAGAATTCGAGTTGGAGAGTTGAGAGCATTTAGTATGGATGAAATTATTTTTAGTAGAGCGAAGAACAGACTTAGCACGATTCCGGGCAGAAACATAAAGATTATGTGATTCAGGGGTGGGTTGGCTCCGGTACCTTTTGTAGGCCCTCTCCTTGTTGCGGACAGCATTAGAACAAGCGTGATAAAACTAAGGCTTTCTTGCGTTAGTCAAAGGATATGAGAAAGGAATGTATGCTTCCATGCCCGAGAGAATAACCTCCGTAATGCGCAAGGCACACTCAGATGGCTCACTGCCATGGAAGCAATAATCATTCCAGGGAAAATCAAAGAAGTACCTCCTGAGGGCCTCCCAGTCCGCAGCTCCAAAATGCCACAGACGACGTTTCCCTGGAGGGTCCACAGGCTGTACTGGAGTGATAGGACAGGTTAAGGTAATAAGGTTGTGATCGGAGGAGCCCAACGGAGAGAAAAGATTAACAGAGTAAGCAGAAGGATTAGTTGTGAGGAAGAGGTCAAGTATGTTGGAGCTCTCTCCAAGGCGGTCAGGGATACGGGTAGGGTGCTGTACAAGCTGCTCTAGGTCATTAAGGATAGAAAAGATGTAGGCTTGTTCACCAGGTGGATCCGTGAAAGGAGAGGAGAGCCAAAGGTGGTGGTGAACATTGAAATCTCCAGGAATGGAGATTTCAGAGAAAGGAGAAATGGACAGAATGTGTTCCATCGTAGAAGTAAGATAGTCGAAGAATTTTTGATAGTCAGTAGAATTAGGGGATAAGTAAACAGCACAGATATATTTAGTCAGAGAATGACAGGAAAGCCGAAGCCAGAGTGTGGAGAATTCAGAAGAATCGAGTTCAGGAACACGAGAGGAAGATAAGTCGTTGCGTATATATACACAACAGCCACCTTTGGCTTTGAAATGAGTATAGAGAAAGTAGTAGGATACAGAAAAGGGTTTGCTGTCAGTTGCCTCAGACAGCTGAGTCTCCGTTAGAAAAAGAAGGTGAGGTTTAGAGGAGGAGAGGTGGTGCTCAATAGAGCGAAAGTTAGAGGAAAGGCCGCAAATGTTGGAGAAATGAAGAAGAAGAGAGTCAGACACTGGTTCCAGGCACCTCGAGTTGTCATCGGGAGAGGGGCGGATGGTGGGGGCATTTACGGTCCCCCCCAGGGGACTCCGAGGCTGTGTTGTGATGCCATGATTTTTGATTTTTGGAAAAGGAAGTGTAGTGTGTACCGTGCATGTAGTTTGGTGTAGATAATTAGAGAAATTTGTACTGGAGAGCATGCTGGCCTACTCTCTGTGTAACTGAGACACTGAAAAAGTTCAGCAAAGGGGGATGGTCAGGAACTAATCCTGAGGGCTGATGAAACGGGAGCTCCAGCACTCCCTGTCATCAGCTTTCCATCCACCTCGGGAGTACTGCCCTGCTCGACTGGTGCTACAGTCTACTCCTCAAATGTATAATCCCAGCTACGACGTACAGTTGTGAGACCTGGAAACTGACAAAGTTGATGGAAAATTAAGTAATTAGTTCTCAAAAGAGCACTGGAAAGGTCAGTGTTGGGATACCTTAAGGAAAAGGAAAAAGATTTACTTCTATGAGAGGGCAGACTAAAGTCAAAGACATAATAGAAGATATAAAAGAACAGAAATGGAAGTGGTCAGGTCATGTAGCAAGAATAAACGATAACCGATAGCACAAGAGGCTGAATGACTGGACTCCAAGAGATTGCCAGACAGGAGGTGGATGGATGAGATGGAGAAGTTTGCAGGCCAAACGTGCAGAAATTGGCTAAGCGAAGGAATTAATGAAGGTTGGGAAGGCCTTTCTTTAGCAGTGGACTTGCAATGGCTGATGATGATAATCTAGGTGTATATATATATATATATATATATATATATATATATATATATATATATATATATATATATATATATATATATATAAATATATATATATATAAATATATATATATATATATATATATATATATATATATATATATGTATATATATAAATATATATATATATAAATATATATATATATATATATATATATATATATATATATATATATATTGTTACGGAACAGAGAAAGATAACGTACACTTTAAGTGAGAATACTAAGAGTCACTACGGTCCCGTAAAGTTCCAGGTTCAAAACAAAAGAGTTAGGTAAAATTACAAGTTAAAGTTTAATGCTCAAACTAACAACAAAACATTCAGGACTCATAAGGATAATGTAATGGCAAATAAACATGTTAAATATATGGTTAACTGCAATAGCCTTTGTTAACACGAAATTAGCGAGAGTAAATTTATCTAAGTCAGCCCTGATAAAATGAAAATACACCAGGTAATGCTCAGTTAATGCAAGATAAATTATTACAGATACAAACTATTATCAAAAATGACTGACATAAAACCCTACATTAATCACAAAGACCTCACTAGGCCTAAGAATTAACCTTATGCTACACAGTACAAGAAAAAATGCAACAACAGTTATACTCAAATTACACACAGCTGCTAGATGTTTGGAGATTTCTTCAGCACTCACAATAATAATATCTGTACAGGGGAGGACAGAGATGTGAACAAAATGAGGAGCAGATCTAAGTGGCAATGATGCAGAGACTGAGCTCATTATATAGGGGCCAGGAGAGCTTGATACAACTTGTAAGAAGGACGCGCAAATGAAGTCATGGGGACAAAGACCTGAAAATCCCGCTCTGAATAACAGAGAGAACGACTTACTCTACTATAACGGTAGAAGGGGGGGACTGAGGCAGAACACGCTCGTGATCAAACATGCAGCAACTGTGCGTTAAAATTACACAAAGGATGATGAAATCATAGGCTATGTAACACCTCCCCACAAAGAAAAAAGAAATTTACAAAGGAAATTTCTTATTACTCTAAAACAATCTGTCTAAAGTCTAGATAAGCAATCTGCAATAACATTTTCTTTCCCCTTGACATGTTGTATGTCTAATGAATACTCCTGAAGAAGTAGACTCCATCTTGTCAATCTCTGATTTTTATCTTTAAACTTACTAAGGAATTTCAGTGGGTTATGATCGGTATAAATGACTATGGGGTCAAAACCAGAACACAAATAAAATGAAAAATGCTGTAAACCCAAAATCAAGGCCAAAAGCTCTTTCTCAATAGTTGAGTAGTTCTTTTGAGGTGGAGTGAACTTCTTACTGTAATAAGATACAGGATGTTCAATACCCTGATCATTCTCTTGCAGCAAAACAGCCCCAGCTCCTGTATCACTTGCATCAACAGCCATCTTAAAAGGCTTAGCAAAATTTGGAGTAGCGAGCACTGGCTGACTTAATAGAATAGCTTTAAGTTTGCTGAAAGAGGATTCACAGTTATCGGTCAGGACAAATTTAACTCCCTTTTTCAGTAGGTCTGTCAGTGGTGATACAAGAATTGAAAAGTTAAGAACAAATCTCCTGTAATAACCTACCATTCTCAAAAATCTTTGTAGCTCTTTCCTACTTTTAGGTCTGGGAAGATCACTTATAACCTGAACCTTAGCTCCTGGTGGTGCAACATGTCCATCACCAATTACATACCCAAGATACTGAACTTTAGCTTGACCAAACTCACACTTTGATAAATTAGCTACAAGATTAGCATGAACTAAACGGTCAAGAAATTTACTGACATGGCATAGGTGATCTTTCCAGTTGTCACTGAAGATTAATACATCATCAATATAAACAACACACCCTGCCAAACCCTCTGTTACAACATTCATGAGCTTCTGAAATGTGGCTGGTGCATTCTTCATACCATACGGCATTACAGAACATGCAAAAGCCTTTCCTAGTGTTACAAAACATGAGATCTCCCTAGCACGTTCAGTCATAGGTACTTGCCAGTATCCCTTTAACAAATCAAACTTACTTATGTACCTAGCCTTTCCGATCTTGTCTATGCAATCTTCCACACGAGGGAGAGGGTAAGTGTTTGTTTTGGTTATCTGATTAACACGTCTGTAGTCAATGCAAAGCCGCTGTGACCCACCTGGCTTAGGGACCAGAGTGACAGGAGAACTCCACTCGCTCTGACAGGGCTCAATCATCTTGTGGTCCAACAGGTAGCCAAGCTCCTTCTGGATGAGAGGAACTTTCACTGGGTTCACATGGTAAGGAGGCAATTTAATTGGCTTTGCGTCTCCAACATCGACATCATGCATCAACACAGTGGTTCTTCCTCGAGTGGCACGGAACACTTGCGGGTACTCCTGCAGTAATGCCGAAAACTCCTGCCTTTCCTTGGGAGGTACATGAGAAAGCTTAGTCTGGAGATCATTCATGATATCAGGATTCTTCCCCAAACTATCACTCAGGCTCATACTGCATGGGAGAGCTTCACTTGCAGACTCGGGTGGAACAGCTACAGTGCAGACTGGATTATTTTCGTCCCGCCTGTGATATAACTTTAGCATGTTGATGTGACATAGTTGCTTGCTCTTTCTACGATCTGGTGTGGCAATGACATAGTTGACATCACTGAGTTTCTTCTCCACGAAATAACGACCACTAAACTTGGCTTGAAGAGGTTGCCCATGAACTGGTAGCAGAATCAAAACCTGATCTCCTGGCTGAAAGTGGCGTAACCTGGACTTCTTATCATATCAAGTCTTCATCTTCTCCTGAGCAGCTCCTAAATTCTCTCTCGCCAGCTGTAAAGCAGTGGACAGCCGTTCTTTGAACTTCATCACATACTCCAGCAGGTTGACGTCATCTTCCTCCGACAGCCAGCATTCCCTGAGTAACTTAAGGGGTCCTCTTACTTCATGGCCAAACAGTAATTCAAAAGGTGAGAAGCCCAGTGATTCATTTGGAGATTCTCTTGCAGCAAACACAACGAATGGAAGACCTTTATCCCAGTCTTTGTGATGTTCCAAACAGTATTTCTTGAGCATCGATTTGAGTGTTTGATGATATCTCTCCAACGCTCCTTGGGTCTGGGGATGGTAAGCTGAAGACGTGATCTGGGTGATGCCCAACTCTTTCAGAGACTGCTTGAAAACGTTTGACATGAAATTACTTCCCCGGTCTGACTGTACCTCCTTGGGCAGACCAAACTTTGTGAAGAACCCTAGCATTTCCTTAACCACGTTCTTTGCTGAGATATTTCTAAGTGGAATGGCTTCAGGATAACGAGTAGCCATATCAATCATGGTAAACACATAAGAAAATCCTGAAGAAGTCTTAGGAAGAGGGCCCACAATATCCACCAACACACGGGTGAAAGGCGCCTCAAAAGGAGGAATGGGAACTAGAGGTGCAACCTTTTCGGTCTGATTACACTTCCCCACAACTTGACAGGTGTGACAAGACTTACAATACCAGGACACATCCCTGAAGATACCTGGCCAGTAGAAGTGTTTCAAAATGCGTGCCACAGTCTTCCTCACTCCAAGGTGTCCTGCCAAACTGGTATCACGAGCCACTCGAATGATATCCTGCCTACAAACACGAGGGATGACAACTTGATGTAAAACCTCCCATTCACAGTCGGCTGATGCTGTTGGGGTCTCCACTTCCTCATAAGTACTCCTGACTTTACATAATAACAAGTACAAGCACCGGCTGACTCTTCCTCACTGCAAGCAGAGTTAGCTAGACCTTTCAACTCAGGGTCAGCAACCTGCAACTCAACCAACTCTTGATTAGACAAATTATTAACACTACGGGGTACTGCCTCATCTGGTGAGTGGTCCAAATTAGGAAGAAAAGTGTCAGCTAGGATAACATCATCATCATCTTTATCCTCTAAATCACCAGAAACTTTAGACTTAGCCATAGTGACAGCACATGCAGGGAACACATCAGGGACATCACAATCCTGGGTCGCAGCCACTGGCTCACTAGACAACTGAGGAGCTGGACTCACTTGACTTCCACCAATATCATTTCCAAGTAAGAAAGTTACACCTGACATTGGGAGTGTCTCAACCAACCCAACCATAACGGAACCATTAACAAAACCAGACTCTAAATTCACTCTGCACAGAGGGACAGAGAAATAATTATTCCCTACACCTTGTAAGATTACAGTTGCATCAGAGGAATTAACATTAGAGCCTAGAACACTGGTCAGCATAAGGGATTGGCAAGCACCTGTATCACGATATATTTGAACTGATTTCCTGTCATTACTGTCCAGAGGACTGACAAAACCATCAGACAGGAAATTAGCACATGAACTCTTGAGAGTGTCACCCACGTTACTGCTCAAAAGAGGAGCTCCATCATGAGAATTTAAGTTACCCCTCAAAGCAGGTTCAGTTAACTCAGTTAAAGAATTCTGGGAACTCTCAAGAGTGGACACTAGACCAATTGACTGAATATTTAAAAACTCCTTTTTGTTCACATCACGCTGTCTCCTGAAACATCTCTCCGTAGTATGACGAAGCTTACTACAATAAGTACATTTACTTTTCTGAAATCTAGAGGTGAAGCTGGTATTTACTTCCTGAGAAACATCATCTTTATTCTCTTTCCTGTTACCTGTACTCTGAGTAGAGGCAACGTACTTACTCTCAGCTTTCCCTTTTTCTTTAGAATATCTCTTGTGAGTGAGAACATATTCATCAGCTAAAACTGCAGCATCAGACAAATTATCTATTCTTTTCTCATCAAGATATAGGCTTACATCTTTATAAATACACCTCTTGAAGTCCTCCAGCAAAATCATCTGCTTAAATTTACCAAAATCAGAATCCACATTCTTAGAATTTAACCACTGCTCTAACAGATCTTCTTTGATTTTTGCATACTCAACATGGGATTGCTTATTTTGCTTGTAAGTTGTCCTAAATTTTACTCTATAGGCTTCAGGAACAAGCTCATAAGCCTTAAGAATCAAGCTCTTAACTACATCATAATTATCAGATTGATCCTGAGGCAAAGATGCATAAGTTACTTGAGCTTTACCGGTGAGAACAGTTTGAAGGAGTACTGGCCAATACTCCTTGGGCCAACTAAAACCTGTAGCTACCCTCTCAAACAACTGAAAATAATTTGTTAAATCAGATTCATTAAAAGGAGGGACAAGTTTAACATTTTTAGCCACATCAAAATCATCAGAGCTAGATGATCCAGTTCCACCTTGTTTCATGCGATACTCATGGTCTGCCTGAATCCTGGCAAGTTCAATTTGTGCCTGAGCCTGTACCTGTGCCTCTTGAATACGAGCATTTGCCTCATTAACACGAGACTCTGCCTCCTTAGCCTTAGCCTCCTGCAGGGCTAGCTGTAACTTAGCTAATTCAATCTGCGTTTGCTCATTTGGAGGAGTTACATTAAACAAGCTTTCATTAATCATGTCAACAATTTGATCTTTAGAATGATGAGAGCGAACAGCAATTCCCAATTGTTGAGCAACAAGCTTAAGTTCATTCTTTGTTCTGTTTTATACATCACACACTGTTTGCACATTTGACAAAAAATCTTTGGCTTCATCAAGTGTAGTAATAGTAGACATAATTAATAAGTAACAGTCACAAAATATCAAGCAATATCCTTATGATAATATCCTGAATATCCTGGCGAGGTCGCCAAATTTATGTTACGGAACAGAGAAAGATAACGTACACTTTAAGTGAGAATACTAAGAGTCACTACGGTCCCGTAAAGTTCTAGGTTCAAAACAAAAGAGTTAGGTAAAATTACAAGTTAAAGTTTAATGCTCAAACTAACAACAAAACATTCAGGACTCATAAGGATAATGTAATGGCAAATAAACAGGTTAAATATATGGTTAACTGCAATAGCCTCTGTTAACACGAAATTAGCGAGAGTAAATTTATCTAAGTCAGCCCTGATAAAATGAAAATACACCAGGTAATGCTCAGTTAATGCAAGATAAATTATTACAGATACAAACTATTATCAAAAATGACTGACATAAAACCCTACATTAATCACAAAGACCTCACTAGGCCTAAGAATTAACCTTATGCTACACAGTACAAGAAAAAATGCAACAGTTATACTCAAATTACACACAGCTGCTAGATGTTTGGAGATTTCTTGAGCACTCACAATAATAATATCTGTACAGGGAAGGCAAGAGATGTGAACAAAATGAGGAGCAGATCTAAGTGGCAATGATGCAGAGACTGAGCTCATTATATAGGGGCCGGCAGAGCTTGATACAACTTGTAAGAAGGACGCGCAAATGAAGCCATGGGGACAAAGAGCTGAAAATCCCGCTCTGAATAACAGAGAGAACGACTTACTCTACTATAACGGTAGAAGGGGGGGGACTGAGGCAGAACACGCTCGTGATCAAACATGCAGCAACTGTGCGTTAAAATTACACAAAGGATGATGAAATCATAGGCTATGTAACAATATATATATATATATATATATATATATATATATATATATATATATATATATATATATATATATATATCATCATCAGCGGTTTGAGTATCCACAGCAGGACCGGCCTATCCCGACCGAAGTCGGGATCATACAGCCAATGAATCTCTACCAAGTGGCTTAGGCTGTCTGGTAGAGATTGTATTTGGGGTGAGAAGTGCTTGTAAGTGTAATTGTAGTGTTGGAGTGGCTTTGGATGTGTGTGTAGTCTGTGAACCAAGTGTAAACGGCCCGCACAAGCCGACTGGGTGCAAGCATACTTTACAGTAAGCGACACTGGTTCAACTACAGCACCTCTTGTGTTCGGCAATGCATTACGTGGCCGGGTGAACCCTCACAAAGATTATTACCCTGGCGGGGGGCGAACCCTGGTCCATTCGTGTACGAAACGCACACTCTACCACTGTACCACAGAGGCTCCGATTATTTATATATATATATATATATATATATATATATATATATATATATATATATATATATATATATATTTTAAATAACAGAACGGAGGAAGGAAAAACAAATGGGGAAAAAAAATAATCCATACACCAGATTACTGGTGTCCTCTGTTCATAAAATATCTGCAACAGCTAGACTTGAACAGTTGTAGGTTGAAACCTGGAGGAAAACAACTCTGAGGAAGCGAGCTCCAGAGAGATGCAGTTCGGGGAACGAAAGAACTCCGACAGGCAGAAGCTCCGCAACATGGTCGAGTGACACTCCAGTCACGAGCGCTACCAGACGCTCGTGTAGCACGAGGGAAGGCATGGAGAGGTGGCACCATGGACGCAACTTCGTCTGAGCATTCGCCAAAAAAACATCTGCAAAACAATGCAAGGGAGGCAACATTCCTTCTTACTTGCAGGGGAGGCAGTTTACATGCAATGGCAGGGTTGTTAATGATTCTAACAGCTCTATTCTGAATTTTGTCCAGCTGTCCCAATGCAACCTCTCCACAACCATCCCACAAGGGCGAGCAATATTCAAGCTGAGAGCGCACATGACTCCTATAAACTATAGCCAACTGCTCATCGGCGAAGAAGTCACGGACTCTGTACAACAATCCAAGTTTCCCCGAGGCGGTTTCAGGAAGTGATCTGACATGAGAGGTCCAGCTGAGGGCACTGTTAAGTGAGACACCAAGAACTTCAACACTCTTGGAGATGGGAACACTAGTAGCACCGAAGGTAATGCACAAATCCACACACGAAGTGGTAGCCAAAAGTTCCAGTAATTTGAATTTTGTAGAAAAACAAGTTACCTTGCCCCCTAGTTCTCACTGTTGCCTTCGAAGTAGTCCCATTGGGCATGTATACAGTGGTTCCAGTGTTTTTTCCACGAGTCCATGCATCACTGGAAGGCTTTAGGCGTGATGGTCTTGAGCACCTCCTGCGATTCTGTCTGGATCTCCTCGGTCGAGTCAAATCGACGGCCTTACAGTCGTAATTTCAGCTTGGGAAACAGGAAAAACTCGCAGGGGGCAAGATCAAACTAATATGGTGGGTGTGGAATGACTACCGTGTTAGTGGAAGCATCGAACTGCAGGACAACAACTGTTGTGTGGGTGGGGGCACTGTCATGGTGCAGGACCCAGTCCTTGTTCTTCCACTGTTCTGGACGTTTGCAGTGGATGTTCTACCTCGGAAGTTGAAAACTTCGCAGTAAAACTTTCCGCTGACAGATTGACCAGGTTGGACGAATTCCTGGTGAACGGTCCCTTGGATATCAAAGAAGACGATCAACATTGACTTGACATTACTGCATCATTGGAAAAACGCCAAACCACCTACACACCATGTTACAATAGTAAGTATAGCTCAACAACACGTCCACTCAGACATGGACGGGCCACAATGATGCACAAGGGGTGCTGATGATTCCTCTTAGCGGCAAAAGGCAAAACTGCAAACGGTTGCCTCCCTCTGTTCAAATTAGTGGAACTATTGGGTAGCCCCTTGTGTGTGTATCTATCTATCTATCTATCTATATATATATGTCTATATATATAGATAGATAGATAGATAGATATGTCATGTCTCCATGGTTGTTCAATCTGTACATGGATGGGGTAATAAAAGAGGTACAAGGTAGGGTAGTGGATGCTGGAGTGGCCCTGGTGAGAGAGGGTAGTGTTCGGAAACTCCCTGTACTGTTGCTTGCAGATGATACTGTGTTGTTGAGTGAAGACGAAGGAGAGCTGCAAGGCTTGGTGGGTGATTTTGGGAGAGTGTGTAAGAAACTGAATCTAAAGGTGAATGTAGGGAAGACTAAAGTGATGGTCTTTGAGAGAGGTGAAATCAGTGAATGTACAGTGAGGTTGGATGGTGAGGAATTGGAAAATGTGAGTACGTTTAAGTACTTAGGTAGTGTTCTGAGTAAGGATAGAGGTTTGGAGGGTGAAGTGCTTGAAAGGGTACAGGAGGGAAGAAAGGTTGCTGGTTCCTTGAAAGCAGTGATAAGAAGCTGAGAAGTGAGCATGGAAGTGAAAAAGTTACTACATGACAGTATTGTGATACCAACTCTAACGTATGGAAGTGAAGCTTGGACGTTGCTGGAAGGACAGAAGTCAAGAGTGAGAGCAGTGGAAATGAGTTATTTAAGAGGAGCCTGTGGAGTCACATGGAGAGACAGGCTGACAAATGAGAATATAAAGGAGCGTTGTGGTGTGGATGTGGATGTGATAGGAAGCGTTAGGAGGAATACACTGAGGCGGTTTGGCCATGTCGAGAGGATGGAGGGTGAAAGACTGACGAAGAGAGTGTATGTGAGTGAGGTGGAAGGGGGAAGAGGGAGGGGAAGGCCGAGGATGAAATGGAGGGATGGGGTGGAGAGGTATATGAGAGAGGGGGGGGTGAGCTGCGGGGCAGTGAAATGGCGGGGGACAGGACGACGTGGAGGCGATATGTTTGTGGCCAGCCCGTACTGGATTGAGGCGTCTGGCTATAGATAGATAGATAGATATGTATGTATGTATATATACTGGGTGCTTGAAAACGACACCATCAAAACCTCAGGGCGCAATATGTAGGGAACAATAAGTAAAAACGTCTAATAAAGTATGTCCTACAACATATCACTTGGGAGATAAAAGTAGTATTAAAATGTAAATGATTCCAAGCCCAGACCATGGACGGAAATGGCGGCACTTGTCGGAACACAGATACACGTATCTCGTCCTTCCACCCCCCCCCCACTCACCTCCCCGACACACACACACACACACACATACTCGCGCGCCTTCGCGAATAGTACTATTACAGTATTATTATTATTGTTGTTATTGTTGTTGTGTTATTAGTTCTAGTAATATCGTAGCCTTTTATTATCATTATCACTAGCAGAATCATTACTATTATGGATTATCACTTTTATAATCATATCTCTGAAACTACAATTGGCTAAGAGTCATACATCACGACATTATGTTTAGAAAATCTATATTTTCTCCACCCTTTTACAGTGTGTGTAATTTGTTCTAATGTGCACAGTCATGGTACATACAGGGTAATTTACAATAAATGTTTGAAATGCCATCCCCTATCTTCAATGCACAGATTACATCCTCTGACCATGGATTGCCTCACTTGATTCAGCACGAGAGAAGGGCTGCACAGAGTCCCACAGGCACTTTCGATGCGGGGGAGCAAGTCGTCGAGTCTGTCAACTGGCGTTTCATACACGATCTGCTTCAAATGACCCCACAGAAAATAATCAAGAGGGTTTAGGTCTGGTGACCGTGCTGGCCACGAAATGGGCCACGATGTCCAATCCACCAGTCACGGTCTACCTATCTATCCATAGCCCGACGCCCTAATCCTGCAAAGGGTGGCCGCAGACATAACGCCTCCAAGTCGCTCTGTCACCCACCATTTGACTACCCTCCCCCCAACTCACCCCCCCTCCCTCATATACATCTCAACTCCATCCCTCCACCTCATCCTCGGTCTACCTCTCCCTCTCCTTCCCTCCACCTCACCTACATACACCCTCTTAGTCAGTCTTTCATTCTCCATTCTCTTCACATGTCCAAACCACCTCAGTGTATTTCTCCTAATCTTCTCAACCACATCCACATCCACCCCACAACGTTCCTTCACTTCTTCATTCGTCCACCTGTCTCTCCATGTCACTCCACATGCTCCTTTCAAGTAACTCATTTCCACTGCTCTCACTCTTGACTTGTTCCCCTCTTGCAAGGTCCACGCCTCGCTTCCATACATCAGGGTAGGGATCACAATACTATCATGCAGTGACTTCTTAACTTCCATACTCACCTCCTTATTTCTCATCATTGCTTTCAGTGAACCAATAACCTTCCTTCCCTGCTGTACCTTTTCACGCACTTCATCCCCCAAAGTTCCATCCTCACTCATCACACTACTCAAATATTTGAATGCACTCACACTCTCCATATCCTCACCATCCAACCTCACTGTACATTCTGTGACTTCATTCCTCTCAAACACCATAATTTTACTTTTGTTTACATTAACTTTCAGCTTCCTCCTCCTACACACTGTCCCAAATTCATTCACCGAACCTTGCAACTCCCATTCATCTTCACAGAACAATACTGTATCATCAGCAAACAGCAAAACCGAAATCTTCCAAATCTCACCCTCATTCATTAGAGCCACCCCCACATCCACTGCCTTACCCTGCACCTCCTTTACAACCCCATCCACGTTTATATTAAACAGCCATGGAGACATCACACAACCCTATTTCAGTCCCACATTGAGATCAAAGAACTCACTCAGCTCACCATCCACTCGCACCGTAGCCCTAGCTCCTTCGTACATACTCTTCACAGCAATCATATATTCTTATTACCTTCCACATACCTTGCCTATCTATTGTGTCATAAGCTTTCTCCAAGTCCATGAAGGTAGCATACACTTTCTTTCCCTTCTCTAGATACTTCTCCACTAAACATCTTAGAACAAATATCTGATCTACACACCCTTTTCCCTTCCTAAATCCCCCTTGTTCTTCTCCAACTAGCTCCTCTGTCATATGCCTAACCCTATCAAGGAGTATTATACCATATATTTTACCAGTCACACTAAGAAGGCAAATACCCCTATGGTTAACACATACTTCTCTCTCCCCTTTTCCTTTATATAAAGGAACAATTATACCTGATTTCCAGTCCTCTGGAACCCTTCCCCCTACCCAAGCCAATCTACACAACTTCCATATCCACTCCACAACAATCTCACCCCCATACCTCAGCATTTCACCACACACTCCATCAATTCCTGGGGCTTTCCCAAACTCGATCTTCTTCATTGCTTCCACTACTTCCGCCCTACTGATCACTTCCTCCCTCCACTCATCTTTTCTTCTCCCAGCCATTCCCCAACCACTTATACTCGCACTGCTGTCACTCTCTACATTCAAAAATCCTCAAAGTGCTCCTTCCATCTCCTCAATTTCTCTCTCTTCTCCACCAACAATCTATTATTCCTATCTTTCACTCCCAAACTATTTCCCCTTTCACACTGCCGTACTTTCTTTACCTCCTTCCAAAACAATTTCTTACTTTCCCTCCATTTCACACTCAGATTCCTCCCAAACTCTTCATCCACTTTCTTCTTACTCTCCTTCACCAGTCTCTTCACCTCCCTTCTCCTGCTCACATATACCTCTCTCTTCTCTCTCATTTTCTCCCCTACCTCTACTGGCTAACCATTCACTATATGCCTTCTTCTTTTGTTCCACAGCTCGTTTCACCTCATCATTCCACCATGGTGTCCCTTGCACATCCTTGCATCTCCTCCTCACTCCACAAACCACCTCACATGCTGCACCTATCTCTTCTGTAAATATCTTACATATGTCTTGCACCCCTTCCATCTGTCTAGCTCATACCTTCACAATGTTTCTTCCACTATGCTCTTATACTCTGTCATTTTCTCACCATCTTACAAATTCTCCACTCTTCTCACAGGAGCTGTTTCCTCCTGTCTTCCCCTGTCATGAGTCGGCTAGTGACATTGGCTTTTGTGGGAAACCGCGAACTCTAGTGGAATCCCAGTTTATCGTTCAGTTAACCGCTCACTCGGTCGGGAGTGTTTTTCAGACAATTTTTCAATGTGTCATAAATGATCGTCTTTGTGCAAGACATTAGAGTTTCCACTGAGCGATTTATTGTGGGCGTGTTTCGCTCATTCTACCCATTAGTAATGCGGCTGAACATTTGCCTCTTTCCCACGATACGAAGTCAGTCAAGGTTTGAGCGCCATGAAAGCAGGTTGGGCCAGAGTGTAGTGCCGCCGTTCCTGATTTCCACATAGTGTGATAGGGGAGAGGCTCAGCGAGTGCAGTGTCCTTCCAGTAACGACGCCCAGTCATCCGCTTAGTCCACTCTTTGACCAGTATTTCTTTTCGTATTTTCCTAGGTTTAAGAGTTTAGCTTCTGAGTGAGCGAGTGAGTGCGATCTCTTTATTTTGAATTCATTTTGAAATGTAACATAAATTTATTTCTTTGTAATCAATAAATTTAACAATTCTTTTTTCTCGAGCTTAATGTAATGTAAACTCGTATTTCATTTCTCCATACTAAGCTCATTTCCCTTATAGCTCCTGGCTTGCATAAACGCTTTGCTATTCATAACTGGTACTTAGGCCAGTCTTGTTGTATTAAGCTTAAAATCCGTTGTGCCATCTAGGAGTTAATGCATCAGCAAGAATCTGTTATTATTAATAGTATTAGTTATTGATTGTCACTGGTGAAGTCACTTTCTCCAGAGGCCAACAGTACTAATAAACAGCATTTGTGAGTAATTAGTCTCTGCTGTGTACTGTTGAGAAAGTTTATAAATTCTCGTTCTTAGAGAATCAGCGAAGCAAGCCAGCATAAAGTAATCATTGCTTGATTTTCATAAGACAATTCATTGTCTCTGCTCTTCAAAATTATTGAATAATCATCATTTAATATTGTTTACCTTTAAAAACCCCGTGACAATTGGCGACCTCATTCCAGGATATTAACTCCAAACTCTAAAGCTATTCACGAGATAATACTCACTCGATCATACTTAGGTATTTATCATTAAAGTCTATAGGCACAACCTTACTGGTGATTATTGATTCATTTTTATTAATTTACATACGAGTTTTCACAGTCACTTATTTGTTTATTTTTCTTTCTTTTCCAGTTTAATTAGATAAAACTGGTCACCATTATCCTGTGCCTTTATTCTTTATTCTCGATTATTGACATCTTTCTCTGAAAAAATCGCAGTCAGTACTGAGTCGCTAGTTATTTAGATTGAGTTAGCATCATGTCCACTAGCGTCTATGTACAGAAAGCCAAAGATATGGGTCTTATGGACCCAACTGAAATTAAGGAGTTCGTCCTCTCTCGGTTTAATTACGGACAGCAGCGCGAGAATGATGCACGTGAAGAGCGTCGAATTCAGCATGAGGAACACGAAAAGGAGCGCGAACATGAGCGAAAACAGCGTGAACTCGACTTAGAACACGAGCGAGAACAGCATGAGGAACGAGAGCGAGAACGAGAACACGAATGTGCCGAACGAGAAGCATGCGAAAAACATGAATTTGAAATGTTGAAGCTCAAGCGAGATTCCTTGGCTTCAGACACGTCTGGTGCAGTTGGTCCAAGCTCCACGAGCGTTCTCCCTGCACATGTTATGGCGACCCCACACATCAAGCTTCCCCCATACAAAGATGGCGAGCGAATCGAGCCATACATAGCTCGTTTTGAAGACATGGCTCAACTCTACCAGCTGGATGATGCAGGTAAGCGGCTTCAGTTTCTTAGCCTGTTTGAGGGCCCTACCCTTGATATTCTCCACAGATTCGTGGAGACAATCTCACGTATGAGATGATGAAGGCCGCACTCGTCAAAGCGTACGGTCTCACAGTTGACAACGCCAAGAGTCAGTTCATGAGGGCGTGTTTACAGGATAAAGAGGCTGCTGTTCAGTTTCTTGACCAGCTTACTGCTTACTTAAATGAGTGGATGGAGAAAGATGAATCTTCTTCCATGCGTGAGGGGGTAATTGACCTTATGCTGCTCACGCAGCTGGAAAAGTCGTGGCCTACTGAACTTACGGCTCAACTTAAGATCTGCCAGGTAAGAGATGCCAGCCAAATGGTGAACAAGGCTGACGCATTCTTTACTGCATACGGGTATCAAACTCGCAAGCAGCATACCTGGAACAGAAAACCTGATAAATCTGGGAAACCGTCTCAGACTGAACCCCAGCAACAAGGCCGTTCTCAGAATAATGGCCAAAGTCCAAAACCGCAGAGGAAGAACCAGGGGCAAAACACTCAGAAACCTGAGTGGAAGAGGTACAACAAGTACCCTAACCAGCAGCAGTATCAGCCACGTAAACGACCGTCGGGACTGTCCTTTTCACCACCAGCTCAAGTGAATAGGAGGCAGAAGGTGAACGCAGCCTTCATTCCTCAGCAGCAGCACGGTGGTCACGTCCCTACCAGTACGGGTACTCCTTCACAGTTCTCTTGTCCCACAGAGACAGTGAACCCCCCTTCACAGATGGCCAATGCTCCATCTCCCCAGGCAGTGAGTACGACCCCTCAAGTATCTAGATCACAAGGCACCATGTTTGCCGCATCATTTATTCAGCAGCCTAATCAGTGGCTAGCTGCTTCCTCCACAGGCCCTCCCACAGGTGACAGTACCTTCCTTGTTCAGCCAGGGTTTGTGGGAGACATTTCTGTGAAGGTCCTGAGAGACAATGGGTCTTCAGGTTGCTCTGTCAAGCAGAGTCTAGTTCGGCCTGAGCAGTACACAGGTCGACAGATCCAAGCTAACCATATAGATGGATCAGTGAGATTGTTCCCTGGGGCATGTATCCAGGTGGCATCTCCATTTTATACTGGTACGACACTCGCAGTTGTCATGCCAGAACCTTTATTTGACCTAATCATAGGCAATATTCCCGGTGCCAAGTATAGTTGCACCGAAGAAGATGCTACTCAGACTTCGGCTGCAGAAACACGAGCCATGACTGAGGCTCCAGACTGTGTCACCCCAGTGACCATTGAATCGCCGCAAGATCTGATGTGTAGCCAACTTGTTGTTCAAGAACAACATTCTGACCCAACACTTGCTGCCGTGCGAAAGAAACAAAAGGGTAGAGTGATAAAGTATTCACGGGGAGGTCAAGCCAAGTTCCTTCGTAAACAAAGACGGCTCTACCGTGAGTCACGAACACCCGAGGGCGAGGTTTGACTGCAGTTTGTCGTTCCCGCCAAGTATCGCCAAGCAGTGTTAGAATGGGGCCATTGTTCAGCCTCAGGAGGTCACATGGGCAAAAAGAAGACCCAGGGCCGTATCCGAGCTGCCTTTTTCTGGCCAGGGATGGGACAAGAGATAGATAGTTTTGTGCATTCCTACAATGTGTGTCCACGTACCACTAATCAGGGACATGTCCTTCCTGTGCCGTTTGAAACCACACCCGTAATCTCTGAGTCAGTTGAGAGACAGGGTAGTGGTGAAGTGGGTGCAGACCTGATGTCTCGCCCGTTGGCCCCACAGGACACAGTATGTCCAAGGCCTGTACATACATATGTACCGTAAGTTAAGGGGGAAGTTCGATAACCCCTCAGAGACAGTCTGAGGCTGTGTATGAATTACCTTGTGGAACGTCTCGAGCTGTGAGTCTCTCTGCGGATTCCCGGAGAATGCACATTATCCACATGAGTGTTCACACCCACAGTGGGTGTTAAAATGTGACCTGCCCGAGACTGCTTAGCGATTCTCAGCTTCCTGTCATTAATTATAGACGTAGAGTTAGTTAACCAGTAAACTGCGTTCCATTAGCAAATCGCAGCATTTGATGTCCTGCACAGACGCCCAGTCTTTTCGTTCATGACCACGTTCCCTGGTTAATTTAGCGAATCGCAGCGTTTGATGTCTTGCACAAACGCCCAGTCTTTTCGCAAATTAAGTTTAGGGTTTAACCATTAAACTGGGTGATGGGATGTTGTTAAGGTGCTGTTCCCTCACATGCCGGCCAGATGCGCCGCGTTTAGAACCCTCATGCCAGCTTCTGGGGACTGGGTGATGGGATGTTGTTGAGGTGCTGTTCCCTCACATGTTGAGAGAGGTGGATGCCAGGTTAGAGCTCCCCCGCTAAGAACCCTCACGCCTTCGTTTCCTGGTTAATAATGTAAATAGTGTACTTTTTGTAACATAAGTACTGATTGCTAGGCAGAGAGAGAGTAATGATACTTTTGATGCTGCACCTTGATTGTTTTCGCAGGTGCAGCTGGTGGGTGCAGCATTGCCGTGCAGATTAGCTGGTCGTCCCTGTCGCATGCTGCCGCCCCTTCTCTTCTGCCTCGTTGTCATTATATACTATGCTACATAACAATTAGTTGTTAACATAAATGTAGTGAACTTTTGGCTCAGTTTGACCTGAGTACAGGATTTTTCACTGTCGTCACGGAGTTTTTCCCTCAAGCTTGCTTCTATTAATGTAAATACGAGGTTTTTTCGCTCACTGGTGACTGACTTTCTCCTGTAGCAGGATAGCATGCACACACCACAGTGTGAATCTTGTGTGACTGAGTTAGGATTTATATGTATGTATATTGAAATTTTTTCCGTGGGAAAAAAAAATTTCAACTTTTGATGGGGCGTAATGTCACGAGTCGGCTAGTGACATTGGCTTTTGTGGGAAACTGCGAACTCTAGTGGAATCCCAGTTTATCATTCAGTTAACCGCTCACTCAGTCGGGAGTGTTTTTCAGACAATTTTCCAATGTGTCATAAATGATCGTCTTTGTGCAAGACATTAGCGCGTCCGCTGAGCAATTTATTGTGGGCGTGTTTTGCTCATTCTAGCTGTTAGTAATGCGGCTGGACATTTGCCTCTTTCCCATGATACGAAGTCAGTCAAGGTTTGAGCGCCACGAAAGTAGGTTGGGCCAGAGAGTAGTGCCGCTGTTCCTGATTTCCACATAGTGTGATAGGCGAGAGGTTCAGCAAGTGCAGTGTCCTTCCAGTAAAGATGCCCAGTCATCTGCTTAGTCCACTCTTTGACCAGTATTTCTTTTCGTATTTTCCTAGGTTTAAGAGTTTAGCTTCTGAGTGAGCGAGTGAGTGCGATCTCTTTATTTTGAATTCATTTTGAAATGTAACGTAACTTTATTTCTTTGTAATCAATAAATTTAACAGTTCTTTTTTCTCGAGCTTAATGTAACGGAAACTCGTGTTTCATTTCTCCATACTAAGCTTATTTCCCTTATAGCTCCTAGCTTGCATAAACGTTTGCTATTCATAACTGGTACTTAGGCCAGTCTTGTTGTATTAAGCTTAAAATCCGTTGTGCCATCTAGGAGTTAATGCATCAGCAAGAATCTGTTATTATTAATAGTATATTAGTTATTGATTGTCACTGGTGAAGTCACTTTCTCCAGAAGCCAACAGTACTAATAAACAGCATTTGTGACTAATTAGTCTCTGCTGTGTACTGTTGAGAAAGTTTATAAATTCTCGTTCTTAGAGAATCGGCGAAGCAAGCCACATAAAGTAATCATTGTTTGATTTTCATAAGACAATTCATTGTCCCTGCTCTTCAGTATTATTGAGATTTATCCTTTATTATTGAAATATTTTAAAAACCCCGTGACATCCCCTTTGTCTCCTCAACCATTTTCCTTGTAGCTTTACCTTGGCCATCACTAAGTGATGGTCCGAGACTCCATTCCCCCACCCTCTCCACACTCTTGCATCCAACACTTGTCTTCCCATTCGCTCATCCACACACACGTAGTCTATCATTGCCTTTCGTTCAACAAGTTCACCATCCATCCTCCTCATTAATCCACCAAAGCACTACCATTACCATCTACGTCAGCTGGCACACCCCACTGACCAACCAGTCATGGTAATTTGTGTTAAAAAAATCGCGGACGATGTTGCTTGTGTGGGCTGGTGCTCCATCGTGCATGTACAGTTGCGAGCAAATGAATCGAGGCCACCTCCTCCACCAGCATGCTCGTGTTGTATCTGGTAACAGTGGCAGCTATGAACTTCATCAAAGTTTAGTCGTCTGCTCGAGCGAAACAAACCCAGTGATGATTTGTCACTATGCAGTTCTAACTTTCCCCTAATCAATATTATGCATGTAAATGTCTTATACTGATAATGATTAACGCGTCATACCCATTATAGATACAGTATATTAAAACCACATTATTATTACATAGATACCAAAATGATGATGCATTCATGCATGTGAGACACACAGGTAGCGGAAGTGATGCAGCATTTTGTTCAATTATCGTCGTGAACCAAATATCCTTTACCAGTTCTCCAAAGATATGTCGTAGGGTTATTAGTTTCCCCGTAAAGTAGCATTATTACAAAATTCGGTGGCGACCCTCTCCCATCCTCGTCGACCTGAGACACATAGCCGGGGTGTCTGCAGGTAGTGAGGAGGGGAAGCAGGAGGAGATGGTAGTGAGGAGGATGGTGGGTGGGGAAGAGCTGGAAGGAGGAGGAGACGAATGTTGGCATAAATTAAAATGAATGTAAGGGAAAGGTTGAAGACTGCATTTTGCCACTAAAGGGAGAAGGAGACAGAGAGGAGAAACAGCAAGCACGAAAAAAAAAAAAAAAAGAGCGAAAGGAAGAATAGGAGAGGAAATGAAATGCACTGGCTGGGGATCAAGGAGGGGCCAAAACTCATAGAATATTGCCCATATTTAAGCAAACAATATCCCCATACTGGGTGATAGTGTGGTAGCTCATGTTGCTGGAAAATGTGGTATAGTTGTGAATGTGGCACTGGCAGTAGTAGCGAGACTAGGCATAAACAACAAAGAGATTAAGTAGTCATATTTGTGGTAAGTTCGACATGTAATAAAGTATAGATAGTGGATCATGAATTGTCATTTGTCAACGCATTAACAGCTGCATAGTGTTATATATGTAAATACTGAGATATTATTATGAAGTTGTCGTTGTTGTGTTGCCAAATCAGAAAGCATACACTCTTATTAAATCATACAATGATGTCCGAATGATCTTATTATCGGTGTTATTTATAATATTGTCAGGAATAAGTGACTGTGGTCACTCAAGGAAGGTTACTTAACTACAAACTGTAACACCACTTTATCAGGCAGATCGATTAAAAACTGTACAGTCAATTCAAATTTAACATACAGTAATGGACGTTTGTGGGCAACATTATAAATGTTATATATTTATGACATTTGACTGCATGCAGAGCTGATTCAGCGTATGTGGGTCATTCAGTATCCACTCCAGCCTCCACGGTTGTTGATGACAGCCTGAAGTCGATCAGACATGTTAGCAACATGCCTGTGGACCAGTGGGGGATTTGCCCGGAACAGTTCCTACTGTTCATTTGTGTGTTGTGAGAGTTGTTCCGACGTCCTCTCCTGTGCCGGCTTCCATGTGTTGATAAGATTGGCCCATATATTTTTTATGGGGTTCATGTCACACCCTTTACTAGGCAGCTGAAGAAGTTGCAGATTGGGGTGATCAGCAAACTATTCCTGCACAACACGAGCGGTATGTATGGGGCATCTATCATGCACGAATATAACTAGGCTAGTGAAAGGATAGTTTCTTGCATGCAGAGATGGCAGAAAGAAGCCCTCTAAGATAACTATGTATCTGGCAGAGGTGAAGCTACCTTGGATGTGGGTTAGGTCCCCCATACCATGAAGACAAATCCATCCCCACATGTTACATGTAACGTGGCCGCTTCGTGCTACCTCGTAGATGTTGCGCGGATGAAACCTGGGAAAAAAGTTACAGAGTATAAGCCATCCACAGGACTATGAGGTAATGATGGATATACAAAGGTGGTGGGTTTTACACATTTGTGGGAATTGTGGTACTAAACATTTCCGCATTTTGAGATGCCTTGAACAGCAGCGGCCTCAGGATTGTTCGAGAGAATAGAGAGGAATGTATTTTATTCAGCAAATTACATAGCAGTTATACAGTACTGGATCTATATATCTACTGTATCTATACTGTAGATATATATATATATATATATATATATATATATATATATATATATATATATATATATATATATATATATATATATATATATATATATATATCCAGTATCCAGTAATGTATAACTGCTATGTAATTTGCTGAATAAAATACATCCCTCTCTATACTCTCAAACATTATTTATCTATCTACAGTAAAGATGGATAGATAGATAGATACAATACTGTAAAATTGTTATGAAATTTGCTAAATAAAATACATTCCTTTCTATTCTCTCGAACAATCCTGAGGCCGCTGCTGTTCAAGGCATCTCAAAATGCGGAAATGTTTAGTACCACAATTCCCACAAATGTGTAAAACCCACCACCTTTGTATATCCATCATTACCTCATAGTCCTGTGGATGGCTTACACTCTGTAACTTTTTTCCCAGGTTTCATCCGCGCAACATCTACGAGGTAGCACGAAGCGGCCACGTTACATGTAACATGTGGGGATGGATTTGTCTTCATGGTATGGGGGACCTAACCCACATCCAAGGTCGCTTCACCTCTGCCAGATACATAGTTATCTTAGAGGGCTTCTTTCTGCCATCTCTGCATGCAAGAAACTATCCTTTCACTAGCCTAGTTATATTCGTGCATGATAGATGCCCCATACATACCGCTCGTGTTGTGCAGGAATAGTTTGCTGATCACCCCAATCTGCAACTTCTTCAGCTGCCTAGTAAAGGGTATGACATGAACCCCATAAAAAATATATGGGCCAATCTTATCAACACATGGAAGCCGGCACAGGAGAGGACGTCGGAACAACTCTCACAACACACAAATGAACAGTAGGAACTGTTCCGGGCAAATCCCCCACTGGTCCACAGGCATGTTGCTAACATGTCTGATCGACTTCAGGCTGTCATCAACAACCGTGGAGGCTGGAGTGGATACTGAATGACCCACATACGCTGAATCAGCTCTGCATGCAGTCAAATGTCATAAATATATAACATTTATAATGTTGCCCACAAACGTCCATTACTGTATGTTAAATTTGAATTGACTGTACAGTTTTTAATCGATCTGCCTGATAAAGTGGTGTTACAGTTTGTAGTTAAGTAACCTTCCTTGAGTGACCACAGTCACTTATTCCTGACAATATTATAAATAACACCGATAATAAGATCATTCGGACATCATTGTATGATTTAATAAGAGTGTATGCTTTCTGATTTGGCAACACAACAACGACAACTTCATAATAATATCTCAGTATTTACATATATAACACTATGCAGCTGTTAATGCGTTGACAAATGACAATTCATGATCCACTATCTATACTTTATTACATGTCGAACTTACCACAAATATGACTACTTAATCTCTTTGTTGTTTATGCCTAGTCTCGCTACTACTGCCAGTGCCACATTCACAACTATACCACATTTTCCAGCAACATGAGCTACCACACTATCACCCAGTATGGGGATATTGTTTGCTTAAATATGGGCAATATTCTATGAGTTTTGGCCCCTCCTTGATCCCCAGCCAGTGCATTTCATTTCCTCTCCTATTCTTCCTTTCGCTCTTTTTTTTTTTTTTTTCGTGCTTGCTGTTTCTCCTCTCTGTCTCCTTCTCCCTTTAGTGGCAAAATGCAGTCTTCAACCTTTCCCTTACATTCATTTTAATTTATGCCAACATTCGTCTCCTCCTCCTTCCAGCTCTTCCCCACCCACCATCCTCCTCACTACCATCTCCTCCTGCTTCCCCTCCTCACTACCTGCAGACACCCCGGCTATGTGTCTCAGGTCGACGAGGATGGGAGAGGGTCGCCACCGAATTTTGTAATAATGCTACTTTACGGGGAAACTAATAACCCTACGACATATCTTTGGAGAACTGGTAAAGGATATTTGGTTCACGACGATAATTGAACAAAATGCTGCATCACTTCCGCTACCTGTGTGTCTCACATGCATGAATGCATCATCATTTTGGTATCTATGTAATAATAATGTGGTTTTAATATACTGTATCTATAATGGGTATGACGCGTTAATCATTATCAGTATAAGACATTTACATGCATAATATTGATTAGGGGAAAGTTAGAACTGCATAGTGACAAATCATCACTGGGTTTGTTTCGCTCGAGCAGACGACTAAACTTTGATGAAGTTCATAGCTGCCACTGTTACCAGATACAACACGAGCATGCTGGTGGAGGAGGTGGCCTCGATTCATTTGCTCGCAACTGTACCACATTCCTCTTCTTACCGACAAAGGTACGTCCTCAAGAAGCAATGGTAGGTCATTCTCCAAAAAAGATAAATATACCTGACCTGTTAAACGACCATGGAGAACATAGGGGCCTATTACATAATCTCCTAATATTCCACACCACACATTGAAAGAAAATCTCCATTGATGTCCTCTTGACTCAGTAATGTGTGGATTTACATCATTCCACACATGCATATTGTGAGCGTTGAATATCCCAGTCCTAGTGAAGCTTGACTATTCAGTGTACATAACCTTTTGTGGGAAATCGTCATCCTGTCTTACTTTGCTCAGGAACCACTCACAAAACTGCTGAAGAGCTGGATAGTCTTCTGGGGGTAGAGCCTGAACCCTTTGTATGTGGAATGGGTGTAAGAGTTGCACATGTAGAGCCTGCCATACTGTGGAGTGGTTTGCTCCTAAAGTCCTAGTGATGTTCCGTGTGCTTGTCCTAGGGTTCTCTCCAACAGCTTACAGCACTTGTTCTTCAAAATCCACTGTTCGAACAGACCGGCCCCGTCCCGTATCGGTCAATCGTACACGTAATTCACCAGATTCCCTCAGTCTCCTATCTATGGCATGAAATATGGAGAAGTAGGGGTGACGTCGATGAGGGTACATTTGTTCGTAGATGCGTCTAGCTTCTCTGCCGTTGCCATATGCAGCACCGTATGCCATGTGCATATCGTCGATCTCCTGGTATGTGTACCTCTGCATGGTGCCAAGCTGCCGGTGTAGGGAAATGATTGACTCTCAGTGCGGTGATATATGTCGTGTTAATTTTGGCTACACTCGGCCAGTTTTATTCAACTTAGGAATGATCTGTGGCAGTTAAAAATACTTGCTAGAGGTCGTTCCTAAATTGAGTAAGTCGTCTAATAGTGGTCAAAACATAATGAAAAGGACGTCTCCCGTATTGAAAGGAGTAAGCATTCAGAAATATTCATTTGAGATTTATACTGTGTTTCATAAGGCTCATAGGACTCATATAGGGTATTATGTAAATCGTTTTAGGCTATATTTAATAATATGATTTAGCAGAGAGAGAGAGAGAGAGAGAGAGAGAGAGAGAGAGACCAGCATGGTGCCTGAGGCAGAGCTGGAGTATGATACATATTAAATTTATAAAGAATTTTAACCTGTCGTTCGTTCACCTAGCAAACCAAAGTAAAAGACCTCTCATTCTGCTTCACACTCCAAAGAAATACTTCGAACACCAATGGCTTACGTGCGTTGACATAAAGGAACAGTAGCATTTTATTTAGAAAACTGATCTAATGGCGCCCCTATATCATTAAGAAGTGTTCATTGATTATGCACAGAACAAAGGTTCACACACAATACAGAGGAAAGAAAGAAACACCGTGAGGGTGTGATGGGGTGATGTCCGTAATATGACACCGCCTTTGGCTTCCTTTATTTATTATTTATTTACTTTTGCGAGGAAGAAAGAACCAAAGGCCATGAGCCCCCAATAATAGTTCCCTCCAAGAGAAAAACAAAATAAAATAGGGAGCCAAATTCAAGATCCGATCATTTCGAGATTTTTTTTTTTTATGCGAGGAAGAAGGAACCAAAGACCATGAACCCGCAGTAACAGTTCCCTCCAAGAGAAAAACAAAATACAATAGAGAGCCAAATTCAAGATCCGATCATTTTGAGATGCCTGGACACTGCGTTTGAAAGATTGGAGATCATAGGCAGCAGGAAATACAGACAGAGGGAGACAGTTCCAGAGTTGACCTGTTGCATAAATGAAAGACTGGGAGTAACGGTTAACTCTTGCATTAGAGAGTTGGACAGAAAAGAGATGAGAGTTTGCTGCTAGACGGGTGCTACGCGCCCGTCATAGAGGTGGAGGAATGCAAGCAGACAGTTCAGAGGAGCAGTGACCATTAAAGTAGCGATAGAAAAGAGATAAAGATGCAACAGTGCGGCGAAGAGACCGAGGTTTAAGAGAGTCAGTAAGAGGAGGAGAGTTAATGAGACAAAAAGCCTCTGACTCCACCCTATTGAGAAGAGCTGTATGTGGGGAGCCTCCCCACACATGAGAGTTGTACTCCACACAGAGGAGGGTAAAACCCCTGTATAGAGTCAAGAATTGTGCAGGGGTAAAAAAAGAACGGAGTCGGCTTAGCACACCCAATCTCTTGGAAGCAGATTTTACAAGAGATGTAATATGATCTTTCCAAGATAAGTCCCGAGTAAATGAAACCCCAAGCATGTTCAAGGATGATGCAGGATTAAGCTGAATATTATTAAACATTAGTGGATATACCTGTGGAAGATTTTGTCGGACTGATAGTTATAAGAACTGAGTCTTACATACATTAAAAACAACCGATTATTTTTACCCCAGTCAGAGATATGAGCCAAGTCAGACATTAGGTGTGCCATAGCCTCATCCCTTGTTTGTTGAAGTAACTGCTGAGATGGGCGTTGCGGGAACCGAATGGAAAGGTGAAGGGTGGAGTCATCAGCATATGAGTGGACAGGGTTAGATGTACAGCTCAGAAGGTCATTGATGAATGAAAGGAAGAGAGCTGGTGATAGGACAGAGCCCTGAGGAACACCACTGCTGATAGATCTAGAAGAAGAACGATGGCCGTCTACAACAGCAGCTATAGAACGACCAGAAAGGAAGCTAGTGATGAAGGCACAGATAGAAGGATAGAAACTGTAAGAGGGCAGTTTGGAAATTAAAGATTTATGCCAGACTCGATCGCAAGCCTTTGAAATGTCAAGTGCAAAGGCAAAGCTTTCGCCAAAGTCCCGAAAGGAGGATGACCAGGAGTCTGAAAGGTAGGTGTGAAGATCGCCAGTGGAGCATCCCTAACGGATCCCATACTGACGATCAGAAAGAAGGTTCTGATAGGAAAGATGCCTTAGAATTTTTCTATTGAGAATTGACTCAAAATTTTTGAAATACAGGACGTTAAAGCAATTGAACGATAGTTGGAGAGTTGGGAGTGGCTTTGGGACTGGCTGAATGAGAGCAAACTTCCAGCAAGAAGGAAAGGTACAAGTTAACAGACAAGGGCGAAAGAGTTTGCCTAGGCAGGGTGTAAGCACAGAAGCACAGTTCTTGAGAACAACAGGAGCCCATATGCCTTGTTAGTATTGAGGCCAGTGATGGCAAAAAATACATCAGCTGAAGAAATTTTAATATCAGCCATGAGGATGTCTGAGGGGGGAAGTGATGGAGGAACAGCACTGGAATCGTCTAAGATGGAACTGGAAGAGAAAGTCTGTGTGAAGAGATCTGCTTTATCTGTAGAAGAAATAGCTACAGAACCATCAGAGTAGAAAAGAGGAGGGAAGGATGATGAGGTAAAGTTGTTAGAAAGGTTTTTGGCAAGGTGCCAAAAGAAACGGGAAGAATTTGAGTTGGAGAGTTGAGAGCATTTAGTACGGATGAGATTATTTTTAGCAGAGCGAAGAACAGACTTAGCACGATTCCGGGCAAAAGCATAAAGATGATGTGATTCAGGGGTGGGTTAGCTCCTGTACCTTTTGTAGGCCCTCTCCTTGTTGTGGACAGCTTTAGAACAATCGTGATTAAACCAAGGCTTTGTTGCGTTAGTCAAAGGATATGAGAAAGGAATGAATGCTTCCATGCCCGAGAGAATAACCTCCGTAATGTGCAAGGCACACTCAGATGGCTCCCGGCCATCTAAGCAGTAATCATTCCAGCGAAAATAAAAAAAGTACTGCCTGAGGGCCTCCCAATCCGCGGCTCCAAAATGCCACAGACGACATTTCCCTGGAGGGTCCACAGGTCATACCAGAGTGATAGGACAGGTTAAGGTGATGAGGTTGTGATGGGAGGACCCCAATGGAGAGAAAAGGTTAACAGTTTAAGCAGAAGGATTAGTTGTAAGGAAGAGGCCAAGTATGTTCGAGCTCTCTCCAAGGAGGTCTGGGATACAGGTAGGGTGCTGTACAAGCTGCTCTAGGTCATTAACCAGCGGCATCCCGTCGATGTGCATTAACAACCACATGTTTTGTCACTGCCAATCCCGTTGTTGTACATAAACGCGAATCAATTGCAAGGTCCCTAATTTGCAAAATTTTCAATTTTCGCGAGTGATTTTTGGTACGTATACACGGGACACCTTCCTCTACATGATGCCAGACAGGGACAATGCCTTACCCAGCATGACCTCCCCCCCCCTGCACGCCATTGTCTCAGCAATTCATCTGTTACCAGAGACCTGGCCAGTAAAGCCATGTCATGCCACGGTACGAAATTCAGGGCCAGAGTGATTCCCCAACCGATGACAATGTGGAGGACAAACTTTACATAGCATTAGAGGAAGAAACAGTCAGAAATGATGATCAGGTAATGATGATCAGGTAATGTCGCCAAAAAAGGTCAGGTATGTTGATGTGTTTCATGAGTTAAACAATGCTTATATTGCCTATATTACTGTCTGAAAACCAATATTCTCTCATACTACATATAAATTCGTACCAAATAAATAAATAAATACCGTTTATGAGTGGTGTGGAATGGTTACCCTCGCATAGAACTCGTTTTCCTTGGAGCCAGCCTGATAGAAAACACGGTAAGGTGAGGAGGTACTGCTACCAGTATCAAGTATTTTAAACCACAGGTGAGCGATTTCTCTATGATTTTTCGATGTTTCTCACCAAAAGCGGAGGTTTGAGCCAAAAAAAATTTTTTCCAAAAATGGTCGGGATTGGGGGGAGTCAGTGGTGGAAAAGTGGTCGGGATGGGGAGGGTTAAAGATAGAAAAGCTGTAGGCTTGTTCACCAGGTGGATCAGTGAAAGGAGAGGAGAGCCAAAGGTGGTGGTGAACATTGAAATCTCCTAGAATGGAGATTACAGAGAAAGGAGAAATGGATAGAATGTGTTCCATCGTAGAAGTAAGACAGTCAAAGAAGTTTTGATAGTCAGTAGAATTAGGGGATAAGTAAACAGCACAGATATATTTAGTCAGAGAATGACAGGAAAGCCGAAGCCAGAGTGTAGAGAATTCAGAAGAATCGAGTTCAGGAACACGAGAGCAAGATGAGTTGTTGCGTATATATACACAACATCCACCTTTGGCTTTGAAATGAGTATAGAGAAAGTAGTAGGATACAGAAAAGGGTTTGCTGTCAGTTGCCTCAGACAGCTGAGTCTCAGTTAGAAAAACAAGATGAGGTTCAGAGGAGGAGAGGTGGTGCTGAACAGAGCGAAAGTTAGAGGAAAGGCCGCGAATGTTGCAGAAATGAAGAAGAAGAGAGTCAGAAAGTGGTTCCAGGCACCTCGAGTCGTCACCGGGAGAGGGGCGGAAGGTGGGGGCATTTACCGTGCCCCCCCTGGGGACTTCGAGCCTAGGTGATGAGATGCCATAATATTTTGAATAGGAAAATGAAGTGTAGTGTGTACCGTGCATGTAGTTTGGTGTAGATAGTTAGAGAAATTTGTACTGGAGAGCATGCTGGCCTACTCTCTGTGTAACTGAGACACTGAAAAAGTTCAGCAAAGGGGGATGGTCAGGAACTAGTCCTGAGGGCTGATGAAATGGGAGCTCCAGCACTCCCTTGTCATCAGCTTTCCATCCACCTCGGGAGTACTGCCCTGCACGACTGGTGCTACAGTCTACTCCTCGAATTGCTGTGTAAAAGCGTTGCCAATTATGTAGCACATGTCTTGCTGCAAGAATGCTACATTTATCCATAGTGTTGCTATTTTCAGTGAATTTAAGATGTTTTTTGTTTCTGACGGGGTCAAATATTGTGTAATGAAGGTTCATGAAGTATATTTGGTGATACAATATATTCTCATAATGTAATTCATCACACGTTATGATTGTTATTATTTTGCTCGCCTAACAGCCCTCTTACTGCTACATGACTATTCAGACATGTATTTCGTAAATGAAACAACATAGGACATACGTTATGTGGTACTTTTGTCTTAACTCTTTTTGCTCTATACACCATGGAATATTGATGGTGTCGTTTTCAAACACCCTGTATGTATGTGTGTCTGTATATATATATATATATATATATATATATATATATATATACAGTATATATATATATATATATATATATATATATATATATATATATATCATCATCAGCCGTTTGAGTATCCACTGCAGGACCGGCCTATCCCAACCGAAGTGGGGACGATACAGCCAATGTATCTCTACCAAGTGGATTAGGCTGTCCAGTAGAGACTGTATATAGGGTGAGAAGTGCTTGTAAGTTTAATTGCCGTGTTGGAGTGGCTTTGGATGTATGTGTAGTCTGTGAACCAAGTGTAATTGGCCCGTGCAAGCCGACTGGGTGCAAGAATTGTTTTAACTAAGCGACACTGGTTCAACCACAGCACCCCTGATGTTCGCCAAGCAGTAAGTGGCCAGGTGAACGCTCCCAAAGTGTTTTACCCTGGCGGGGCGCGAACCCTCGCTCTCCAGTGTGAGAAAACGCACACTCTACCACTGAGGCTCCATATATATATATATATATATATATATATATATATATATATATATATATATATATATATATTTATTTATTTATAGGATATATATATTTATGAATATGTGTGTGTGTGTGTGTGTGTGTGTGTGTGTGTGTGTGTGTGTGTGTGTGTGTGTGTGTGTGTGTCACATTCAAAAATGTAAACACCTAAAAGGGATACTGGTATGGGTTCAAAATCCAAATGGTGAATTATACAGGTGGGAACATGGTGTGACAGTTGGGTTATTAGTTATGTAAGCTGTGTGTCTGTTTGTTATCCACCTGCTTGATGACAGTCATGGTGTCGTTGATGCTCACGTACTTTAGAGGTAAATAAAACGACATATTCTTTCCAACGCTCTCGCTACTATGACCAGATCGAACCCCTTCCCTATGAGCATCTTCCTTAAAATGAATAATATCGTCTAACTATTGCATGTAAATGGAAGAAAGCACCGTGCAGAAGGGGTTATGCATTTTGTCATGATTAACACTTTGGTAAGCAGTAGGTGTCAAGAACAACATCCATCAAGCATCATAGTGATTGACCCAATATCTTTTTGTTCAACCTAGATAAAGACAGCAAGTGGCTCCTCATCACTAAATGGAAATCTCTCTCTCCCCATCAAGTACAGTGCAGGAAGATTTCATCAATTCTAAAAAGTCTTGCAGATTGACAGGTTGAGCTGAAGCTGGGTCAACTCCACCGCCATGTTCATGCATGTCCTGCCTTATTTTAGTTACTGTCAGGCCACTTTACTGACCTCAGGAAGAATATTTTTACTTTAAGATTAAATAAAACCCACAGGATAAATTCTGCGTACAATAAAGCAACTGCGTTTGACTGAGGAGCATTATTTTTTTTTTTCCCAGGAAGCTCCACACGAATTCACTAGTTTATTGCTGCTCAATATGTTTCCCGTATGAACATCTGTGAAGACTGTCCTGTGATATGAAAACTGGATACATACTAAGGCTTTACTTGGAAGTCAGCCCATTCTGGGGATCTGTCTCTCTGTCTCCTACGTGGGAGGAAGCAGACGCAAAGGGAGTTGGTTCGGTGTGTGACAGACATCTAAACTACGACATCAAAGCTATATCCGGTACACTTAATGAAAGGTGTATGATCATTTTTTGTCACTCAGGAGGATCTGTGTTGAGACAAAAATATTACCATAAAATATTCAGTATCCATCTATCTATTTACCTAGTAATGTAGCTATCTATATGAACCACACATATAGCAGTGTTGAGGGTTTAAGTGTTATCAACTCATGTTTCAGCACTAGCTTATACTTGACTGGTAAAGTCACTTCTATGTCGGCTTGCCTGTCTACTGGCCTGAGAGCTTCTGTATACTAGTACACCTACCTGCTGCCTTACTTTGCGTGTGTACAGATGCCATGCTGTGTGCAATGCCCCCGACCTGCTACCGTATTCTGTGCATCCTGGATGTGACATCTGGGTTATTCATCCCTCGCCCTCCTGTTATATGTCAGTTCCATCCCCCCCCCCCTCCTTTCCCCTTACACTGAACAACAAAAATCCTGCACAGCTCACAAGCGCAGTCAGTCCCTGTAGCATATGAAGTTCGAGCACTACTATTACTATTCCAACTACTACAACTACTACTGCTACTACTGTCCTCTGCTTTATGCTTCGAACCTCAAACACCTTACTACTACTACTACTGCTACTACTACTTCTGTTACTACTATACTACTCTCTGCTTCAAACCTCGAACCTCAGATGTTTCAGGGTCAAATGACAAAAAAAGGACAAAAAAAGGATGCTGTATTCCAGCGGGAAGAGAAAAAAAAAAAACATTTAATTAACTAAAAGATAAACTTACAGGTGCACCTTGCTTGACCTATCCTAATTTCACAAAACCATTTATAATTTGCACAGGTGGACCTCTTAAACGATAAGGGGCCATACTGATGCAAGAAGATAATCATGGAAAAAATCAGCCAATTGCATTCGCGAACAGACAAATAAAAGGTGCAGAGAAAAATGATTGCACTACAGACCTAGAAGCACTTGCAGTGGTCTTTGCAATACAAAAATTTTGAGATTTGGTAAATAGTTACGAAATTCACCTATTTACCGACCATAAACCGCTCGTGGGCATGTTCAAAGAAAAACTCCTCTCTGGGAGGAGATCAAGATGGAAATGTACAGTTGAAAACTACAAAGTACATATTCACTACATACAAGGCAAAATCAATTTAGTCGCTGATGCACTATCTAGGAACCCGACGAGACTTCATGTTGCTGCATTAGATCTTAAGGGAAACATCCCAAATCATGATGAAATCTTAAAAGCACAGAGACTTGATCCAACATGGTCTAAAGTTATATACAAATTGGAAAGTTTCGAGGACATATAATTACCAAAGCTACATATAACCACTCAAACAATTCACAGTAGTCAATAGTGCCTTATATAGGATCAACCCAGGAGAACCAAATCATAGAAAAAATAATAACTGATTAGTGGTACCTAATGAAATGATATCTCAAGTATTAAGCATAATACACGATAGTCCACATGCAGGATATCCTGGCAAGGATAGGACAGTTAGATAAGCCAGGCTGTTATACTACTGGCCATCATTACAAAAAGATACAGTATATACAATCATATAGACAGATGCGAGTCATGTGCGAGACACAAAGGCTACACGTTAACGCCTGCACCTATAAGGAAATACCCCGTACCTAATCAACCGTGGGACATTGTCGCAGTTAACTTAAGTTACCCTTATCCTACAATAATAATCAATATCTATTCGTGGCTACATACCACTTCTCAAGATCTGTGATTTTAGCCCCAATTAAGGATAAGACAGCCGAAACAGTGGCAAGGGCAATCATAGATAATATTATATGTAGATTCACAACCCCAAAGATATTAATAAGTGATAATGGGGATGAGTATAATTCTGAAATCTTGCAAGAAATATGTAAACAATACAATATAAAAAAAAGGTAAATGTCATAGACTATCACCCAGCATCCAATGGGCTGGTAGAGAGACAAAACAAAAAAGTGTTGGATGTGCTACGACATGTTGTCGATGAAAATTATGCAAGCTGGGATGATTGGATCCAGGAGTGGAAGCTTCAATTAATGGAGCAGTTAATAAATTTATAGGAGACACATAACATTTCACTATATACGGGACACAAAAAATTACCATACGAAATTTTAGAGGGTGAAAATTTACCAGTACCGGTATATAATTATGAAGATTATCCTAAACTACGTTTGCGTGAATTCCAGGATATACACAAAAGGGTGAAGAAACAATTATCCATGTCCAAGGAAGAAATGACGGGGTCATTCAATAAAAGGGCAAAAGAGTCACCTGTCAACTAGCAGACATTGTCTATGGTATCTTTCACAATAGAGCCAACAAACTATCACCGAAATTTGAAGGCCCATACAGAGTAATTAAGAAGAATGCAAACAAGGTAGTAATTACGTCACTGTCGAGTGGCGAAGAAAAACAAATTCATGTTGATCATTTGAAAAAGGTCCCAAGGAATTTAGCCAACAATTATGCAGCCTCGGACACAGCCGAAACACCGAACACTATCAATGACAATAAATTAGAGGAAATCAATACAAACAAAAATAAATTAAGATCGCATAACAAACATACAAAAATAGGTACAACTGTTGCTACAAATGCCACAACACAGCATTTACATGAGCTAGGTATTGATTTAAACTCCTTCTACAAGTGAAACAACGAGCAATGAAGGATGCAATATTTTATATTCAGTTTCATTACAATGTATTTACTCCATTATACATACAATGTATTACTACAATGTGTTATGTGTCTACAATACTATTGTCTGTGCAATATTGTCATGAATATTATACCTCTACAATAATATAATGAATACTATGTATTATTATATTAGCATTAGTTGCTACATGCTGTTTTAGGTTGGCCAGCAAGGCGTGACCGAGTGATGTCAGGACTCTACAATATCATAATACAATATACTGTGTAATAGCTACTAACATACACATGTAGTCTAGAGGTTAAGTGAAAGTCATATGCTAGAGGCTAAAGGAAATGTATTAGCAAAATTCTCTCTCAGGAATGCCAGACAGCAAGGTATGACCGAAAAGCTACCGTACACACATACGCACACAGAGGCTTCTAGAACATTCAACAACAGTGTAGCTCACGCGACGGAAGTTCTCATATACATCAGGAAAGAGGAGAAGAAGACAGAAGAAGTTAGGAGGCTGGAGGAGAAAGAAGCAAGAAGGAATTAGGAGAGTGTGGGAGAAGGGAGTCTAGACTCGAGAGAGAAGCGTTGTGGTGTTAAAAAGGGGTCAGTCTCACAAAGTTAACTTAGTGTTAATTCTCAGATATCCCCTTGAAGAAAATAAAACTACAATCAACCACAGACTCATCTTTCTCTTCTGTCACCGACTACACGTGAATTATGGTTATCTCCTACAAATGAAATCACTGTCTACTACAGCACAGCTACGACTACGATTTAATCGGTTACAGAGCTGATACAGTCAGGTAAAGGTCACAGTCATATGGCAAGCTGCAGTTCGAAGGTTACATACCAAGGTAATTCAAACAGTGTTGCTGTGATTTGAACCAACCTGCATGAGGGGGTTAAAGGGCAAGCAACAATGAAGGGATTCAATACTAACAGCAATCGGTCAAAGGTAAATGTCACAGGGCAAGGTCAAAGTTCAATCATGTGTTTGTACGTGAACAAAGTAAATAAAACATGTTAGATCTAATTTGGATCAAATCTGGTGGATGAGTTGAATATCGACCATGAGGGATGACTCATGGGGTCTGAGAGCAACAGATCAAAGATCAAGGTCACATGGCAAGGTCAGCTTAGGCAGTTTTTACCTGACACGATAGCAAAGCTGGTATTGTTTTCAGTTTGTGTGTGTGTGTGTGTGTGTGTGTGTGTGTGTGTGTGTGTGTGTGTGTGTGTGTGTGTGTGTGTGTGTGTCAGCACGATAAGCTCAAGATATCATCACAAAATTTTACAGGTCCGTAATAAGAAAAAAATGCAATCATTAATTGGGAATTGGTGAAAGAAGGTCAAGGTCTGTCTGTCTGTTACCATGATAACTTTGCAACCGCTCAAGATATCATCACAAAATTATACAGGTATGTACTTAGGGATCCAAGTCTCCTACAAGTATTGTTTTCAGTTTGTGTGTGTGTCTGTGTGTCATTTAGCACGATAACTTCGCAACCGTTCAAGATATCATAAAATAGTATGGATGTAAATCTCCTACGAGTTCGAAATTAGTGAAAGTACGTCAAGGTCAAGGTCATATTCCGGACCGCACTACACATGTATCGGCTTGTGGCTGGTGTGATTTACCCCTTCGGGGGGCCTCTGGTTATATGATGTAAACTATTTGGTGGAAAAACTGATGTTCGTGCAAGGATACAGGGATTCTATTACCAGAACAATCAGTTAAAGCTCTGGATCACATGGAATGGTGGGCATGTGGCAAAGTCAGCTCAGACAGCTTTGACCTGATTTGAACCAAAGTTGGTGGAAGGATTAAGGATTTGGCAACAGTAAAGTCATTAATTTTGAGAGAACTCAAAGGTCGTCATAGTCAGTTATTCAGCCATTAGGCCTATTGGTGTGTGTTGGAGTGCTAGAGTGCTCCTCTTTTTTTTTTTTTTTATAGCTGCAGCTCGGAAGAGTAGTGGGTGCTATGTATTGGTGTGTGTGTGTGTGTGTGTGTGTGTGTGTGTGTGTGTGTGTGTGTGTGTGTGTGTGTGTGTGTGTGTGATCAGATTTTAACCAAACTTGCTGGAGGGGTTAAGTAATTGCCCATGAAGAAACCCATTTTCTTACAACAATGGGTCAAGGTCGAAGAACTAGGTCAAATGCTGACCCAGCAAAAACAACTTTAACAGTTTTTATCCAGTTCTGACTCATCTTTGGGGAGCGAGTAAGGTTAAGGCAAGAATAAAGTAATTCTGTTTTGGGTACACTCAAAGTTCTCTCCATGTGTGTGATTTTTAATAAAAATAACTTAGTTTCAAACCAAGTTTTGCCACACTCGGTGAATTTGTTGAAGACTCACCAAAGAGTAAAGAGCTAGTGTTTTTTTTTTAGAACAACAGGTCAAAATCAAGATCACTGGGTATTGTTAACTTAAACAATTCTTATCTCATTTAGACCAAATACTGTGGAAAAGCTGAGAAAAAGGCTAGAAAAAAAATTATGACCACAGTCATTCGAAGCTTAAGTTCTCCTTGAAAGGTCAAAGACCAAGGCTATAAGACATGGTCACTCCAAAGTTTGTATGTAATTACATTATCAAGGGTTAGGGAAATACAAAGGAATTCAATTTTGTGAACACTCGGTCAAAGGTCAAGGTCACAAGGTAAGATCAACGTTGGGCCCGTGTGTCCGTGTGTAAACTACTCGTAACTAAAAAAGTTTTGAACTGATATGGATCAAACTTTGTGGGTAACTTGATCATCACCGAATAGACAGTTTTTTTTTTTTTTCTCTCTCTGATGAAACATAACTTTGTAGAAGGGTTTAGTTCAAAACAAAGGATATAGAGGTTCAATTTTGAGAATAATCAATCAGAGGTCAAGGTCACTGAGAAAAGACAAAGGTCAAAGTCCTTGGGCACGGTCAGCTAAAACATTTTTTTACATTATTTGACCAAGTTAGTGTACGGGCTATGGGTTAGGCAAGAATGAAGTCATTCTAATTCGGCAGTATTCTACCAAAGGCCAAGGTCATATGATTGACCTAAAGATCAACTGGCGGTGCACTCCCTCAGTGTTCCTTTTTTTTCCTTTTTTTTAAATCTCTACGTCCTTCAATAACCCATTAAGGACTTTCCCTTCATTCTTTCAGTTTGGCATTTCATATATTCGTATATGTTCTATAACTTTCCCTCTCTCTCTCTCTTGCACGTCATCGCTTACAGTTTTTGCCTGCCTATGTGTTAATGTTTGTCTCCTCTCTAAAGTTTATACATAATTCTAGGTTGAAAATGTCCTACGGGAGACACATTAGCACAAGACTTTTAAGTTATGGTAATCATTGTGGAAAAGCAATAAGTGAGAAATGTTGTATTGTTATTATAATATGATAGTATAAGTGAAGATAAATGCAGCAGCAGCAGTAGCTGTAGTAGTAGTAGTAGTAGTAGTAAAAGTAGTGGTATTGATAGAATAGTTGTAGTAATTGCAGTAGTAGTAGTGGTAGTAGTAGCAGTTGTTGTAGTAATAAAAGTATTGGTATTGATGGTATAGTAGTAGTCGTAGTAGTAGTAGAAGGTGTCATTACCGTGCCTTTGCAACCTACCCATCAACAGTGTGTCCAAATTCATGTATAATATGATACGGATGTGATTCATGTATAATATGTTCATGTATAATAATATTTGTGTATAATATACTGTACACTATTCGTGTGTAATAATATGATTCGTGTATTATACGATATCGAACGCACTGTTGACTGGTAAGCTGCCAATGCATGATAATGACACCTTCAGACTCGCACACCGTGACTATGGCGGGAGTAAAGATAGCATAGTAGCAGAAGTGAAAGTAGTAGTGATAATGGTATAGTTGTAGTAGTACGAGCAATAGTAGTAGTAGTACTTGACCTGACAGAAGACATAATGCAACAACTAAAGGAAAAACATCTGACTGACGGGCAAGCAAGTGCCCAGTCAAAGCTTGACAGGAACTACACTCCACCCAATCCTATCTTACATGGCGGGATAACTGAAGATATAGTGTGGAAGAAAGCAACACACACACAGGGAAGGGCAGGACCGCAAGGCCTGGATGCAAAACCTTTGCAAGTAATCCTCAGTAACATGAAGTTTGGGGAGGCAGCAACAGACCTGTGAAACACAATTCCCTCACTAGCAAGGAAGCTGGCTTCAAATCAGTGCAACAATACTGAAGCATTGATGGCTTGCCGACTAATCCCCCTTGATAAGAATCCTGGATGTAGGCCAGTTTAGGGTAGGTTATAGGAAAATGCATAATGGAAGTGGTGAAAAATTATGTTAAGCAGGCAGTTGGCAACCTCCAAGTGTGTGCAGGCCAGCAGGCAGAAGGGGATGCAGCAGTTCACTCCGTGAGGAGTATATCTGAGGAAGAGGACTGTCAGGCTGTATAACGAGTTGATTCCCCAAATGCATTTAATTCCATCAATCGAGAGCCATTGCTGCACAACATTATGGTTAAAGGACCACCATTTGCCCAATATGTGGAAAACACCTACAATGAACCATGAGACCTTTACACTGTGGGTAAGACAGCTGCTCATGAAGTCGGTGTAATGCAGTCCTCAGCTGGAACAACCCAGCTGGACCCCGTTGCCATGGCTATGTATGCCTTGGCTATGACAGTGTTGCAAAAACAGATCCAGTATTAGGCCTACGATGCAGATGATCTCACAGGGGCTGGCAAGGTGGAAGATGTGAATATATGGTGTTGAGCATAATTATAACATCTCATGGCCCTGAAATAAGTTACTACAATAATTCAAGTAAGTTCAACTTGATTGTAAAACCAGCTTACTATTAAGATGCACAGGAGACCTTGAGACACACAAACGTGAAGGTCAGAGGCATCTAGGTGCCGTGACTGGAACTAAGGAATTCAAAGACCAATATGTGAGTGATAAGGTAAAGACAGGTATAAAAAATACTTTTACTATCCAGCCACTCAAAAATAGAAACCCATGCAGCATACAACACATTTACGTATGGTGTAAAGCACTACTTCATGATGCGGACCATCCCCGAAATGGGGTTGCTGCTACAACCACTGGAGGATGCTATCAGAGTAACAGCCACATCCCCACACCTGAAAAGAGGGATCTCCCAGCACTACCACCCAGGATGGGAGGCCTTGGCATTATAAATCAAGCAGCTATGGCAAGCCACGAACATAGAAATTCACTTAGGCTCATCGAATCCCTGTCACAGATGATATGCATCCAGGTTGAGACGAGTGACATCGACCAACAGTGGCACAAAGATGTAAAGACGCAGATAAACAAAGAGCGGGAAACAGGACAAAAGGACCAGCAAAAGTACATACCTGAGCAACTTACAACATACCAGTAGAGATGAGCTGCAATTTCACAGGAGGTTGGGACATTGAATTGGCTGACAACCCTGCCTCTCCAGGCAAAAGGCCTCTACTTCAACAAATAAGGACTTACTGATGCCATGGCCTTGATATATGAGTGGCCATTAAAGGATCTACCTCAGCACTGTGCCTGTGGCACTGTCTGTGATGCAAACCATGCAATGGTTTGCAGGAAGGGAGGCTTTGCATTCGACATGATGAAGTACGTGACCTCCGTGCGGAAATGCTACATGAAATATGCCATGATGTTACCACGGAGCCAGGTCTGCTACCTCTAGGCGGTGAGCGCTTCAACCACAGATCAGCATATACATCAAATAGTGAAGGAGCGGATGTCAATGGTCGAGGTTTCTGGAGACGTGGGCAGAGGGCTTTCTTAGACTTTAGGATATTTGATCCTATGGCAGCATGTTATCGTGAACTGTCTCTCGTGGCTGCACACAAGATGAATGGACAAAAAAAAAAGAAACTATCAGGAAAGGATCTAACATGTGGACCACTGTCGATTCACTCCCCTTGTGTTCACAACATCACGTGGGATGGGTCCAGAGATGGTGAGATTCTTCTCAAGACTGGCAGAGGTTCTTTCTGAGAAGAAGCGTCAACCTCAGAGTTCTGTTATGGCCTGGATGAGATGTCGACTATATCATTCTCCCTCGTGACGTCTGCACTCCTATCTCAGGGACAGAAGATCATCAGCCCTCAGGCCTGTCTCTCTGGCGGGTATGGATTACCAAGCTACTGTGGTCGAGAGTCGCATAGACCAGCGACTCCAATAGTTTAATGTCTTTATTTACACTGTAATATCAAGTAAAAAAAAAAAAAATAATAGTAATAGTACTGTAGATGGTTGGTAACCACAGCCGTTGGCGTGCTTGGGGCCAACGGATTGTAATATGAGGGTTAGAGTTAACCTTCACATTACAACTTCAAATGGTGAACTGTATTAGCAAGGTTGGTGCAGATCTTCACAATATAATTCACCAATGGTGGTAGTAGTAGTAGTAGTAGTAGTAGCAGCAGAAGCAGTTACAACAACAACAACAACAATAATAATAATAATAATAATAATAATAATAATAATATTTTTTTTTTATTATTATTACTATTATTATTATAATTTCTCGATCACCTCCTTCCTCCTCATTCTTTCCTTTCCTTCCTCATATACTCTTTCTACCATAACATGCACTTCCTCGCGTCCGCTCCCCTCTCATCTTAACTTTCCACTTCCCCTTTTCCCTCTTATGTTTGTTTATCCTACCTGCTCCTTTCCTCTTACTCCCTTTGGCATTTTTCTTTCCCAGCTTCCCTTCTCTTCTGTCACTTCTCTCCATATTTTCCTCTATTTACACCTTTTTTTTTTACCTCCTTTACTTCTGTCAATTCTCCTCTACCCTTCTTTCACTGTCTCTGTGTTCCATAATTTTCTTTTTGTCTCTTATTTCAAAATCATTTTCTTACTACCTCTCACTCTCCTTTCTCCTCTTTCCTACCTCAGTGTGTTCTTCCTTTCACCTCTGTTCTTCCTTTCTTTCATACACGTTTTGTATATTCTTGCCCACTTCCTTCTCTCCCTATCCACTTACTTCCCTGTTTCTGAACGTTTCCTTCTTTCCTGCTTCATTATTTCTTTCCCTTACAATGGTCTTCACAGCTTGGTGAAGCCCATATTATATTTATTTAGTTTTTTCTTTCGTTCTCCCTTCCTTCCTTTTTCCTAATATTTTACAGTTCGGTGTTATTTCTTAATTTCATCGCCAATTATTTCCCAGGCAAATATCCCAAGACTCCAGTTAAAGGGGGTTATAAGGTCAAAGGTAGAACCAGAAAAACATAATAAACAACTGTATTTTCATCCTATGCTCTTATATCTTTATTAATTGGCCAGGCAGTTTGTACACTGATAATGTACAGAGAAAAAAAATAGTCCCATGTTTGCGTTGGGGGAGGGGGGATTCTTGTTTTCAGTTGTACTTTGTATATGACTTGTCTTGACCTACAATCAGTATACAAACATGAAAACTACTTTTTTTTTCTTAAATAGCAGAACACAGGAAGGAAAAACAAATGAATAAAAAAAAATCCATACACCAGATTACTGGAGTCCTCCACTCATAAAATATCTGTAACAGTTGGACTTGAACAGCTGTGGGTTGAAGTCTGGAGGGAAACAACTCTCAGGAAGCGAGTTCCAGAGATGTACTGTATGTCCGGGAACAAAAGAATTCTGATAGGCAGAAGTTCTGCAAAATGGCTGAGTGACATTCCAGTCATGAGCACTACCAGATGCCCGTGTAGCACGAGGGAAGGCATGGAGAGGTGGCACAATGGACTCAACTTCGTCTGAGCATTTGCCATAAAAATATCTGTAAAATAATGCAAGGGAGGCAACATTTCCTCTTACTTGTAGGGGAGGTAGTTTATTTAAAATAGCAGGGTTATTAATAATTCTAACAGCTTTGTTCTGAATTTTATCTACTTATTTTAATGCAACCTTTCCACATCCATTCCACAAGAGAGAGCAATATTCAAGCTGAGAGTGCATATGACTCATAAATTATAGCTACCTGCTCATCAGTGAAGAAGTTACGGACTCTACTGTATACAGCAATCCAAGTTTCTCTGAGGCAGTTTTAGCAAGTAATCTAACATGAGAGGTCCAGCTGAGAGCATTGTTAAGTGAGACACCGAGAATTTCAATACTTTTGGAGATGGGAATATTAGTAGCATTGAAGATAATATATGAATCTGGCTAAATGTCTATTAGTAAATTGTATATATTTGGTTTTACTAGCATTAAGACAACGTTGTTTTGTCCCCATTCATTGCTCGAAGATAAGTCTTGATTTATGGAGATGGCTGTACTGAGGTGAGAGAGATATGCGACTTTGTAAATGGGTGAATGAGTGTGGACGAACTATGAATTGTTGAGTCGTCTGCCTATGAATCGATGGGCTTGGGGGTGACAGATAAGAGATCAATAAAATGAACCAGCAACAGGGTTGGTGCCAGAACTGAACCCTGTGGCACACCAGCATTAATTGAGTAGAAATTGGGATATGCATCATCTACACTTATTTTTCTGTCGCTGAGATATGAGAAAGGCGGAGGAACTAAAGACATTAGTCCATAGCAAGGAAGTTTGGACAGAAGGGAACGGTGCCATACTCTGTCGAAAGCTTTAGAAATATCAAGGGCTACTGCACGAGATTCTCCATGTAGGAAGATTGATTGGTGGATGGTATGAGTCAGAAGATTGAGTATGTCAATGGTAGTTCTTTTGTGACAAAAACCATATTGTCTGTCAATAATTAAGTTGTTGGATTCAAGATGTTTAACTATGTACTTATTAATTTAAATTTCAAATACTTTACCAAGAGAAGATGTGACAGCTATTGGTCTGTAATCGTAGGGGTCAGATGAACTTCCTTTCTTTGGAATTGGGTGGATATTGGCTTCTTTCCATGAATTAGGGAATGAAGAAGTACGTAGGCATAGTCTGAATAATTTAGCTAGAACAGAGGCAAGTTCAGGGGAACACTTTCAAAGCAATTTGAGGAATTCCATCTGGGCTTGGACCTTTGCTGATTAGTAAATTGTCTAGGATGGATTTTACATATCTTGTCTGTATTTTAAGTGGAACAGTTTCGGGAGAGTCAAGTTCTAGTACTGGGACGTTCTGGCTGACTTCCTCTATGGTAAAACTTCTGGCAAATGTACTGACAAAGATATTTGCTTTCCCACGTGGGTCATTTATAATATTGCCATCTCAAGATTTTAGTGGGGGAATGGATGATGATTTAATAAAGTTATTATTGACAGAATTGATAGTTGACCAGAATGTTCTTTTGTCATTAGGGTCGTTAAGTAGTTTTGATGCTTGAATTTGAAGAAAGTTTTATTTAGCGAGATTTACTATAGCTTTTGCGTTGTTTCTAGCAATTTTAAATTGAGAGTGTGATTCAGATTTTTTTTTTTTTTTACGTGAGAGTTATATGCTAACAACTTTTGGGATATTGCTCTGGCACAGTTGCTCTCAAACCATTCTGTAGAGTTCGATCTTTTGGTGAACTATTGACTTGGTGTTAATAAATCCATACCAGCTATACTCCGTTTTTTTTCTTGAGGCGAAGATGCACTTGACAGGTTGATAATGACTGGCTGAATGCAACATTTCCAAAAAATATTTACTAACCCAAATTTCCCTCTCAGATATTTGTTGTCAGTTAATAACGCTAGATTTAGAAGTAATGTTGCATTCAGCCAATAATCACCAATCTGTCAAGTGCATCTTCGCCTCGATAAAAAAAAAAAAACGAAGTATAGTATTAAGTCATTAATGCGGGACTAGGTAGAACTGACATCACTAGAGAAGAAAGACTGCCATGGAATGCCAGCAAGATAATTTCTAAACACATCCCAGTTTGCCACATCAAAGTGCAATTGGGTCACCCTGACATGTTCAGAACGGGGAGGTTTGGGGGGTTAACCAGTGAGGCATTGATGAGATTGTGGTCAGAGGATCCAAGTGATGACAATACTTCTATCCTGTATTGATCTGTATTATTTGTTAGGAACAGATCCAAGAGATGGGCATTATGGTCAGGATTATCTGGTATTCTGGTTGGCTGCTTTACCAGCTGTGTGAGATTAAACGATTCTGCAAACGGCTCGCATTCTAGACCAGCATAGTCTGTCCTGGCAGAATGCAATAACCATTCAACAATATATACGTTAAAATCACCAAAATGGTAATTTCAGCGCTAAGGGCAAGGTTAAGGTTACTCAGCTGTGTGGATATGGAGTCAATTATACTGGCTTCTGAAGAAGCACTGGGGGAGCGATACTACTACACAGATATGTTTGATAATAGAAAGACTGACGAAGAGAGAGTATGTGAGTGAGGTGGAGGGGGGGAGAGGGAGGGGGAGGCCGAGGATGAGATGGAGGGATGGGGTGGAGAGGTATATGAGAGAGGGGGATGTGAGTTGGGAGCAGGGCAGTGAAATGGCGGGGGACAGGGCGACGTGGGGGCTATTTGTTTGAGGCCACCCCGAACGGGATTGAGGCGTCTTGCAATAGATAGATACATAGATAGTTTATTCAGTGAGTAACCAAAATTAGTTGAAGGTTAAACAGTATCAACAACATATTGAGATCTGATATAACATCAGGTGCCGCCCTTGTTACGGAGGTTTGTGAGGAGATAGTAACCAGGAAAACAAAATGGGGATTTTTTGTTGGAGAGAGAGATTTGTGGTTCAGTGAGGAATAGGGCCAGAGGGGATATGGACTATAGGAAAAAATGAACTGAATTTAGATTGGTGCTAAGACCACGGATAGTGGTGAAGAATGAGGCTGCACCTGCACTTCCCCGCTGACGAGCATGACTGGAAACAGCAACAGTGGCTGCCAGCACAGTCGCTTGATGGCGACCAGGAGGACCCTGTTCCGCCAGCCATACCCTGCCGGTGGGGGCTATCCGAGATACCACCTCGTTTGCTTGTAATAATGCAGTGGCTATTGCTAAAGGGAGTGAGAATAGAAGATGTGATATCTAACGTGCATGTAGTGACAGTTGAAGGTATAGGTATTAAGAGAGTATGCTGGCCTACTCTCTGTGTAAATGAAAGCACTGAAAATATTCAGCAAAGGGAGTTGGTCAGGATCAATTTCTGAGGGCTGGTGAAATGGGAGCTCCAGCTCTCCCTATCACTAGCTTGCCATCCAACTCGGGAGTACTGTCCTGTTCGACTGGTGCTACAGTCTACTCCTCTGTGTACCCCTGCAAAGTCTTGGATGCGAGAGGGATGTCTGTTGAGCAAGGAAGAGTGGCTGTGCGTGACAGAAATAAATGGAGAGAAATTGTGAATGAATAAGTGATGACGCAGCCCTGAGGGGATATTCTCCCGCATTTGTTCTGATCAGCTAGTCAGGTCAGGTGCGGGTAAGGGGATGGGTCTGTTATGATGTGGCAGGGGTAAACCAGTTCTGCTGTCGGGCCCTGCTGCGGATGTCACTGATTGCATTGCGCAGTTGACCCTTGTGCGGTGTGGTGCGGTGAGGATCTGTCCGTTCTCCCCTTTGGGGCTAAGATGCGAATGAATGTGTTTGAATTGATGAGTAAATGGGGAGTGTGTCGTCCTGTCTCGGCTACCTCCCTTTCCTTGGGGGAAGCAGCCTAGGTATATAGATAGATAGACAGTGTAATGTAGCTGTGTGGAGACCATCATGCATTAACCTGGGAATTCTATAAAAATACATATTTCTACCTTTTCTTTTTCTCTCTTCTCTCCACTACTTTTCCCTAGCCATTGACCCACTTGTCCTTTGTATTCTAAATATATACGTTTTATTCATTCTTGCAGTTCATTCTCTCTCTCTCTCTCTCTCTCTCTCTCTCTCTCTTTTTCAGAGGAACACCCGATTCTGCGGTGAACCTCACGGGTAATGTTACACTCGCTTTCCCTGCATAATATATTTCTTACTTTTATCCATCTTTTTTTTTTTTTTTCAGTCAAAAGCCTTCTTCTCCTCTCTTTGTACCCATTCCTCTTTATACTTTCAAGTCGCTAACTCTCTTCTCTCCCCCTTTACCTTCCCTCATTCCTTCCTGTTTCTCCCTCTCGCCTCTCCTCCCAAACAAATATTCTCCTGTCATCATGTGTTCTCTCTCTCTCTCTCTCTCTCTCTCTCTCTCTCTCTCTCTCTCTCTCTCTCTCTCTCTCTCTCGTAGATTCTCATCACCAACACCCTCTCTTCGCCTCCTTCTCTCTTCCTTTCTTTTTAAAGCCGTTTCTCTCTCTCTCTCTCTCTCTCTCTCTCTCGTAGATTCTCATCACCAACACCCTCTCTTCGCCTCCTTCTCTCTTCCTTTCTTTTTAAAGCCGTTTCTCTCTCTCTCTCTCTCTCTCTCTCTCTCTCTCATTCCCTATTGTCCCTTCCTCTCCCCCTCACCTCCTCCGTCTTTCTCCTTCATACATTCTCCTTGTTCTCCCCTTGCACAGTTTTTCTATCCTCTTTCTATATCTTAATTATTTATTGATTCATTCGTTGTTACATTAAGTTTTGACAGTTTTTACGAACTGGAAAATATTAATCATATCGCCCCCCTCCCCCGAAAAAATAAGGCTTACCTTGGAGGTTACGTTGTCCCACTACGATGTCAACAGCAGAAACGTCATAGTTCAATTGCAAGGCATCCTGATTTATCCTTCATTTCTGAGTTTTCTTGCATATATTTATAATTTCATTTTTTATAGGTAATTCTGTTAAGACTGTTTAATTATCCACGTCTATGAATGTGTGCAGTAGACAGGTTAACACGTCACTATTAACTGCAATAATCTCATTGGCAAACACTGTCACTACTTTAGCACTAGGACCATCACAATATTAGTTTATCATCAGAATATCTCGTATGCTGAGCAGTTCTGCATATGTCCAGTTCTTATAAACATTTCGTCACCATCATCATTATCTTGGTCACCTGAGTTTCTCTACCACCGTATCAATCTGCCATCATCATCTTTCATGTCATCATGCCTTCGGTATCATAATTCCAAAATTTGCAATGTATGATGATCTTAATCAGTAATTGTTTGTCAAGCTTACCATGTCATAGGGACCATCGTTTCTCTGGGCTACAGTACATTTCCATAATTTTATTATTACCTCATTGTAATCAAAATCACGTCATACTTAGTACTGACCTTTGTTGTTAAGCTGGGAGGATTATTTGTGTATTAATTCAATCAACCACCACCACCATCGCCACTACCACCATCATTACCATTATCACCATACGCCAAACTTCACAATCTTTCGTCTCGTAATTTTGCTCGTACACTTATCCACTGGCGTCACTGGCGGGGACTGGAAAGTGAATTTTGATGGGTAATATAAGTATAAACTTTTCATGTGCCCTTGACTGGACTTGAGAGAGAGAGAGAGAGAGAGAGAGAGAGAGAGAGAGAGAGAGAGAGAGAGAGTCTGCCTTAATTTACGGGAATATTAAGAAAGACTATCACTACATAGTGACATTAATATTCCACAGAGTACAATGATATATGTTTAATATTATTATGAACTTAGTCTCCTACGTTCTTCTTCAGAAGTACTCTTCATAACGAACAGTTTCATAAACGAAGATTAGCTTTGCTACCATTCACGACTCGTCCATATCCCACTGACATTTAATTAAGGTGTATCAAATCATCACAAAACGTCACCGATTATTTAAGATGGCAAATAAATAGTGGTGCATGAATCCATATTCTAATTTTTATGGAAGGAGGAAGACATAAATCAGCCCTCTCAAGGAAGTGAGTTCTTTCCAATTTTGTCTCAACTATCGCCAGACAACTTTATTTAGCTCCATGAATCAAAGAGGCCTGAGTGATAGTAGTGGTACCTTTTACCCCATGTGATCACGACAACTCTGTCACTGTGTACCAACTAATGTCAGACAACTTGATTTAGTTGCGTGATGTTACTCGAGCCTGGTAGTGTTGAAAGACAGTTTTCAAAATCTGCTAATGATTCGTGGAACATTTCGTATACTAAATGTCAAATTTCATTGTGATTAATGGTATTTTCTAAACTAAATATATTATACTTAAACCCAAACAAGAATTATTCATTGAACACCAGCAATAAAATCTTAACCATGCAAATGGTTTTACTGTTTGTCAATACTAATAGCAACAAATAAGACATAAATTCTCCAATCTGATTACGATTCACTGTGATTTCACATGTATCTGGTACTGACTTTTGCCTCCAGTCAATACAGATTTAAGATCTGTTCTCTGAAAGTTTCTGTCTCTGTAGCTATGGTATGAGCACAAACGAAGAAAGAAAGAAAACTAAGTTTTGCAGTGAATTGCATAGCTCTGCTGTGACGTCAACAGTCTCCAAAATAACACACTTTAACTGATGCTTGCTGCCCTTTTTGGCGCTTTTCGGCTATTAGGTACCATGTGGTAAACTTCAAGACTAGTCATTGTAGTAACACGTATTACAGTACTTTTTTGTAAGCTTTACAACGATGTACAAATTATCCATCTCCGAAATAAGACGACTTGGTGCTAATTATGATTCATTTTCCTTGGCCTTTTCCATCAATATGCCAGCGAGCTTAGCAAAATAACATTGGTACCACCTTCAAATTTTTCCTCACAATTCCGGATATATGTGGGTATCTACTTTACCTTCAATAGTTTCAGATAATTATAATAGAGTGTGGGTGCTCTTCGGTGCTGTTTGATTATATTTTTTCAGAAATATTATTACGAATTTTTAGAAAACTCACATGGAAATACCATCACATTTCCACAAGCCTCCTAAAGAAATACATAATCTCCTATACCTTCAAGAGTCCACAAAATCACACTGTTGCCGTTTTATGTGTGGTATTAGCCAAACCCCGCCTATCTGTGGTTGATTTTTTTTCCCGCTGGCTTGAAATATAAACTGTAATCGGTCTGTGTTCTGCGTCATAAACATACAGTATATTGTAATACTCGGTTCATCACATGGCTGAATGAGTAAGATTGTGTACTTAATGGATTATCCTGGTGTTCAAACAATATGCTGTTCCAACACTAAACAGGAAAGAGAGAGAGAGAGAGAGAGAGGGTGGGGAGGGAGAGGGGAGGAAGAGAATGTGAACGAAGGTCATGACTCCGGAAGGCAGAGCGGGTGTCTGGGAGGAACAGCGAGCGCCCGCTCTCACCAGTGTCTGATGTTGCACTGACTCCTTCACACCACTGGCACCAGCTTCATTGCCTCTACCAGCTCTCATATGTCAGTTCCGTATACCATTTTTTTAGTACTACCTAAGTCTGATTTTCTCAGGATAATCACATATCAAATTTTTTTCTTTTTTCTCTACCTAACTAAGCCTATCCTAACCTACCCTAACAGATTATCCTAAATGACTTACTGATTAACCTAACCTGATGGAAAGAAAACAAACACTACCTAGCATAAAGTTTTCTCATTAAAATAACATTGAAAATATTACGCAGACGAAAATCACGTACCAAGTCTACCCTCATCTCACCACCTCCACCCCCACCTCACCACCTCCACCCATAGCTCATCATCCATCCTCACCTCACCACCTCCACCCACACCTCATTACATTAGTGCCAGCCTTATTCTTCATCTCCAAGCACACCATTATATATATATATATATATATATATATATATATATATATATATATATATATATATATATATATATATATATATATATTGTTATTGTTACAGAAAAAGATAATGTACACTTTAAGTGAGAATACTAAAAATCACTACTGTCCCGTAAAGTTCCAGGTTCAAAACAAAAGATTTGGGAAAAATTACAAGTTAAAGTTTAATGCTCAAACTAACAAAAAAACATTCAGAACTCATAAGGATAATGTAATGGCAAAAAACAGGTTAAATATATGACTAACTGCAATAGCCTCTATTAACACGAAATTAGCATGAGTAAATTTATCTAAGTCAGCCCTGATAAAATGAGAAACCAGATAATACTCAGTGAATGCAAGATATATTATTACAGATACGAAATATTATCAAAAATGACTGACATAAAAACACATGAATCACAAAAACCTTACTAGGCCTAAGAATTAACACCTTATGCTATACAGTACAAGAACAAATGCAATAACAGTCACACTCAAACTACACAGCTGCTAGATGGTTGGAGACTTCCTGAGCACTCACAGTAATAACAACTGTACAGGGGAGGACAGAGATGTGAGCAAAATGAGGAGTAGATCTAAGTGGCAATTAATGTAGAGACTGAGCTCATTATATAGGGGCCGGTAGAGCTTGATACAACTTGTAAGAAGGACGCGCGAATTAAGCCATGGGGACAAAGAGTTGACAATCTTGCTCTGAACAACAGAAAGAACGACTTACTCTACTATAAGGGAGGAGGGGGGGAGTGAGGTAGAACACGCTCGTGATCAAACATGCAGCATACTGTACGTTAGAATTACACAAAGGATGATGAAATCATAGGCTATGTAACACCTCCCCACAAAGAAAAAAGAAATTTACAAAGGAAATTTCTTATTACTCTAAAACAATCTGTCTAAAGTCTAGATAAGCAATCTTCAATAACATTTTCTTTCCCCTTGACATGTTGTATGTCTAATGAATACTCCTGAAGAAGTAGACTCCATCTTGTCAATCTCTGATTTTTATCTTTAAACTTACTAAGGAATTTCAGTGGGTTATGATCGGTATAAATGACTATGGGGTCAAAACCAGAACACAAATAAAATGAAAAATGCTGTAAACCCAAAATCAAGGTGAAAAGCTCTTTCTCAATAGTTGAGTAGTTCTTTTGAGGTGGAGTGAACTTCTTACTGTAATAAGATACAGGGTGTTCAATACCCTGATCATCTTCTTGCAGCAAAACAGCCCCAGCTCCTGTATCACTTGCGTCAACAGCCATCTTAAAAGGCATAGCAAAATTTGGAGCAGCGAGCACTGGCTGACTTAATAGGATAGCTTTAAGCTTGCTGAAAGAGGATTCACAGTTATCGGTCCAGACAAATTTAACTCCCTTTTTCAGTAGGTCTGTAAGTGATGATACAAGAATTGAAAAGTTAAGAACAAATCTCCTGTAATAACCTACCATTCCCAAAAATCTTTGTAGCTCTTTCCTACTTTTAGGTCTGGGAAGATCACTTATAACCTGAACCTTAGCTCCTGGTGCTGCAACATGTCCATCACCAATTACGTACCCAAGGTACTGAACTTTAGCTTGACCAAACGCACACTTTGATAAATTAGCTACAAGATTAGCCTGAACCAAACACTCAAGAAATTTACTGACATGGCATAGGTGATCTTTGCAGTTGTCACTGAAGATTAATACATCATCAATATAAACAACACACCCTGCCAAACCCTCTGTTGGAACATTCATGAGCTTCTGAAATGTGGCTCGTGCATTCTTCATACCATATGGCATTACAGAACATGCAAAAGTCTTTCCTAGTGTTACAAAACATGAGATCTCCCTAGCACGTTCAGTCATAGGTACTTGCCAGTATCCCTTTAACAAATCAAACTTACTTATGTACTTAGCCTTTCCGATCTTGTCTATGCAATCTTCCACGCGAGGGAGAGGGTAAGTGCCTGTTTTGGTTATCTGATTAACACGTCTGTAGTCGATGCAAAGCCGCTGTGACCCACCTGGCTTAGGGACTAGAGTGACAGGAGAACTCCACTCGCTCTGACAGGGCTCAATCATCTTGTGGTCCAACAGGTAGCCAAGCTCCTTCTCTATGAGAGGAACTTTCACTGGGTTCACACGGTAAGGAGGCAGTTTAATTGGCTTTGCGTCTCCAACATCGACATCATGCATCAACACAGTAGTTCTTCCTGGAGTGGCACGGAACACTTCCGGGTACTCCTGCAGTAATGCCAAAAACTCCTGCCTTTCCTCGGGAGGTAGATGAGAAAGCTTAGTCTGGAGATCATTCATGATATCAGGATTCTTCCCCAAACTATCTCTCAGGCTCATACTGCATGGGAGAGCTTCACTTGCAGACTCGGGTGGAACAGCTACAGTGCAGACTGGGTTATTTTCTTCCCGCCTGTGATATAACTTTAGCATGTTGATGTGACAAAGTTGCTTGTTCTTTCTACGATCTGGTGTGGCGATGACATAGTTGACATCACTGAGTTTCTTCTCCACGAAATAAGGACTACTAAATTTGGCTTGAAGAGGTTGCCCATGCATTGGTAGCAGAATCAAAACCTGATCTCCTGGCTGAAAGTGGCGTAACCTGGACTTCTTATCATACCAAGTCTTCATCTTCCCCTGAGCAGCTCCAAAATTTTCTCTTGCCAGCTGTAAAGCAGTGGACAGCCGTTCTTTGAACTTCATCACATACTCCAGCAGGTTGATGTCATCTTCCTCCAACAGCCAGCATTCCTTGAGTAACTTAAGGGGTCCTCTTACTTCATGGCCAAACAGTAGTTCAAAAGGTGAGAAGCCCAGTGATTCATTTGGAGATTCTCTTGCGGCAAATACAACGAATGGAAGACCTTTATCCCAGTCTTTCTGATGTTCCAAACAGTATTTCTTGAGCATCGATTCGAGTGTTTGATGATATCTCTCTAACGCTCCTTGGGTCTGGGGATGGTAAGCTGAAGACGTGATCTGGGTGATGCCCAACTCTTTCAGAGACTGCTTGAAAACGTTTGACATGAAATTACTTCCCCGGTCTGACTGTACCCCCTTGGGCAGACCAAACTTTGTGAAGAACCCTAGCATTTCCTTAACCACGTTCTATGCTGAGATATTTCTAAGTGGAATGGCTTCAGGATAACGAGTAGCCATATCAATCAGGGTCAACACATAAGAAAATCCTGAAGAAGTCTTAGGAAGAGGGCCCACAATATGCACCAACACAGGGGTGAATGGCGCCTCAAAAGGAGGAATGGGAACTAGAGGTGCAACCTTTTCGGTCTGATTACACTTCCCCACAACTTGACAGGTGTGACAAGACTTACAATACCAGGAAACATCCCTGAAGATACCTGGCCAGTAGAAGTGTTTCAAAATGCGTGCCACAGTCTTCCTCACTCCAAGGTGTCCTGCCAAACTGGAATCATGAGCCACTCTAATGATATCCTGCCTACAAACACGAGGGATGACAACTTGATGTACAACCTCCCATTCACAGTCGGCTGATGCTGTTGGGGGTCTCCACTTCCTCATAAGTACTCCTGACTTTATATAATAACAAGTAGAAGCACCAGCTGACTCTTCCTCACTGCAAGCAGAGTTAGCTAGGCCCTTCAACTCAGGGTCAGCAACCTGCAACTCAACCAACTCTTGACGAGACAAATTATCAACACTACGGGGTACTGCCTCATCCGGTGAGTGGTCCAAATTAGCAAGAAAAGTGTCAGCTAGGATAACATCATCATCATCATTATCCTCTAAGTCACCAGTAACTTTAGACTTAGCCCTAGTGACAGCTGATGCAGGGAACACATCAGGGACATCACAATCCTGGGCCGCAGCCACTGGCTCACTAGACAACTGAGGAGCTGGACACACTTGACTTCCACCAATATCATTTCCAAGTAAGAAAGTTACACCTGACATTGGGAGTGTCTCAACCAACCCAACCATAACTGAACCATTAACAAAACCAGACTCTAAATTCACTCTGCACAGAGGGACAAAGAAGTAATTATTCCCTACACCTTGTAAGATTACAGTTTCATCAGAGGAATTAACATTAGAGCCTAGAACACTGGTCAGCATAAGGGATTGGCAAGCACCTGTATCACGATATATTTTAACTGATTTCCTGTCATTACTGTCCAGAGGACTGACAAAACCATCAGACAGGAAATTAGCACATGAACTCTTGAGAGTGTCACCCTTACTGCTCAAAAGAGGAGCTTCATCATGAGGATTTAATTTACCCCTCAAAGCAGGTTCAGTTAACTCAGTTAAAGAATTCTGGGAACTCTCAAGGGTGGACACTAGACCAATTGACTGAATATTTAAAGACTCCTTTTTGTTCACATCACGCTGTCTCCTGAAACATTTCTCCGTAGTATGACCAAGCTTACTACAATAAGTACATTTACTTTTCTGAAATCTAGAGGTGAAGCTGGTATTTACTTCCTGAGAAACATCATCTTTATTCTCTTTCCTGTTACCTGTACTCTGAGTAGAGGCAACGTACTTACTCTCAGCTTTCCTTTTTTCTTTAGAATATCTCTTGTGAGTGAGAACATATTCATCAGCTAAAACTGCAGCATCAGACAAATTATCTATTCTTCTCTCATCAAGATATAGGCTTACATCTTTGCTAATACACCTTTTGAAGTCCTCCAGCAAAATCAACTGCTTAAATTTATCAAAATCAGAATCCACATTCTTAAAATTTAACCACTGCTCTAACAGATCTTCTTTGATTTTTGCATACTCAACATGGGATTGCTTATCTTGCTTATAAGTTGTCCTAAATTTTACTCTATAGGCTTCAGGAACAAGCTCATAGGCCTTAAGAATCAAGCTCTTAACTACATCATAATTATCAGATTGATCCTGAGGCAAAGATGCATAAGTTACTTGAGCTTTACCGGTGAGAACAGTTTGAAGGAGTACTGGCCAATACTTTTTGGGCCAATTAAAACCTGTAGCTACCCTCTCAAACAACTAAAAATACTTTGTTAAATCAGATTCATTAAAAGGAGGGACAAGTTTAAAATTTTTAGCCACATCAAAATCATCAGAGCTAGATGATCCAGTTCCACCTTGTTTCATGCGATACTCATGGTCTGCCTGAATCCTAGCAAGTTCAATTTGTGCCTGAAACTCAGCCTCCTTAGCATTTGCCTGAAATTCAGCCTCCTTAACACGAGCCTCCTGCAGGGCTAGCTGTAACTTAGCTAATTCAATCTGCGTTTGCTCATTTGGAGGAGTTACATTAAACAAGCTTTCATTAATCATGTCAGCAATTTGATCTTTAGAATGATGAGAGCGAACAGCAATTCCCAATTGTTGAGCAACAAGCTTAAGTTCATTCTTTGTTCTGTTTTCTACATCACACACTGTTTGCACATTTGACAAAAAATCTTTGGCTTCATCAAGTGTAGTAATAGTAGACATCATGAATAAATCACAGACACAAAATATCAAGCAATATCCTTATGATAATATCCTGAATATCCTGATAAGAGGTCGCCAAATTTATGTTACGGAACAGAGAAAGATAATGTACACTTTAAGTGAGAATACTAAAAATCACTACTGTCCCGTAAAGTTCCAGGTTCAAAACAAAAGAGTTAGGTAAAATTACAAGTTAAAGTTTAATGCTCAAACTAACAACAAAACATTCAGGACTCATAAGGATAATGTAATGGCAAAAAACAGGTTAAATATATGACTAACTGCAATAGCCTCTATTAACACGAAATTAGGTCTGGTTAGTCCTTGGATGGGTGACCGCCTGGGAACACCAGATGCTGTTGGCATCCCTACGTGTCAAGTGGGGTTGGTGGAGGATTAGTGCCCCTTCCTGTAAAACAATTAACTCTAAGCCGTGGGCCACCCCATTTGGGATATATGGCGTCGGACAATGAATGAATGAATGAAAAATTTATCTAAGTCAGCCCTGATAAAATGAGAAACCAGATAATACTCAGTGAATGCAAGATATATTATTACAGATACGAAATATTATCAAAAATGACTGACATAAAAACACATGAATCACAAAAACCTTACTAGGCCTAAGAATTAACACCTTATGCTATACAGTACAAGAACAAATGCAATAACAGTCATACTCAAACTACACAGCTGCTAGATGGTTGGAGACTTCCTGAGCACTCACAATAATAACAACTGTACAGGGGAGGACAGAGATGTGAGCAAAATGAGGAGTAGATCTAAGTGGCAATTAATGTAGAGACTGAGCTTATTATATAGGGGCCGGTAGAGCTTGATACAACTTGTAAGAAGGACGCGCAAATTAAGCCATGGGGACAAAGAGTTGACAATCTTGCTCTGAACAACAGAAAGAACGATTTACTCTACTATAAGGGAGGAGGGGGGGAGTGAGGTAGAACACGCTCGTGATCAAACATGCAGCATACTGTACGTTAGAATTACACAAAGGATGATGAAATCATAGGCCATGTAACAATATCTATCTATCTATCTATATATATATATATATATATATATATATATATATATATATATATATATATATATATATATATATATATATATATACATAGCCAAGTCGTGAACTAGTAAAACAGCATCATGAGTTATTCCATTGCCTCATAATCGCTTTTTAAAAATTCGGCCTTCCATTCCTGTGGGTTGAGGAAGCATCTCTATGTCACAGATTTATGAGTAACATCTTTAATTTGTTCCTTTGCTAAGAGAGAGAGAGAGAGAGAGAGAGAGATTGATGGACTGACAGATACATAGATAAATTAGGGATAGTGAATCGACGTAATTTGCATAAACAGCACACAGAATTCTTCGTGGCATAGACAGGGCAACATCTATTATAATCTTTGTGTGTGTGTGTGTGTGTGTGTGTGTGTGTGTGTGTGTGTGTGTGACAGGTAAAACTGGAAAAAATTATTTACATGAAACTTGACAAGATGATTGATACTGGGTCCCATTTGGGCCAGTTTCAGTTTCATGTAGACTGAAATTTTCTGAAGGGTTGGCTTTGCCCGTAATAATAATTGTTCCCATTGGTGTTACATTATGCGTACGCATAAAAAGTGACAAAGCATTTCCGTGGAGTTTCTTGCATGTCCACAGAAGCAAGGGTCGCAGAACACTGGCTTCTAAGCGACGCGTGGTTGAAAAACGGCATTCCCTTGAGCAAATGCTGAGCGGCCCAGAAAGGCAGCGAGGTACTTTTAATAACAAAGGTATACTATTATGTCTCTCAAACCGACCAGAAGACAAATCATAAACTCATTAGATAAGAATTGTAGATACCAAAGCTCAGTATAAGAACTTCTGTATAGGCAATGATTAAAGCCATTGATAATCTATAACTGCTTTCCCGAGAGACGGACCAAGGATAAAGAGACATCTGAGAATGGAGTCTGTATTAGGGTGAATGGAACAGTGTAATCAGAGACTTGTCAAAGATGGAATTATATTCACTTGAATCAGAACAAAGGTTTTAATTGAGTGTGAATGGGTGTATGGTACATTTCACTGGCAATCCATTGATAGTCTTACCTACTTTTAAAAACATGGGCAACGCTACGTTGTTGCAACTCTCCATCTGGCCAAGCATATACTCCCCAACTCCCTGCACACCTAACCAAGCACACATGGGCACTCACCCCCCCTCCCTCATCTTTATAACACAGACACATTAAAAAATAAAAAAATTCAGTGGTTTATCCATCGAACTAAACAGCCATCTCTTAGGTAACATGATAGGTATAGTTGGACCCATCAGATTTCTTGCACAAGTTGCAGTGAAATCTCTGAGATTTTCTTTTTTAACTTTTTCATTATTTATATATATATATATATATATATATATATATATATATATATATATATATATATATCAGACACAGCATTCTACCTATCAAAAGGCACCAATTCACTGTAAGACATAAACTATGTGAAATTTAATGACTCTATAGTGAACACTCAGAGTTCTGGCCCGGAAACGAAATCTCTACGCCACCTATTGTTGTTCATCCTAGTGACAATAATACCCTCCTCTGACTTCGTCAGATGGAGGGTAAAAATCTTCCTTATAGTAGTTACTGTACACCATAGGTGATTAAGGTTATGATGGTGATGATATGATGATGAATCATAAAGAAGGCTTTCAAACGAGGGCAAAAAGACTACAGATCCAACATCCCTTAACAGAACATAGAGCTAGTAGATAATTTCGTGAACAAATAATAACAATGGGCTAAGGACAGCTACCGCAACTGTTTATGTTACAGCACAATACGTGTTCCATGTTATTACAATTATAACCAATATATTGAATAATAAGCTTTACCTGTCATACGTTTACATAAACGAAAATAAACATTTGTCCATAAAATCATCACCATTTTCATTATTCGGAAGAAAAGAACAGCTTAAAAGCATGAGAACCATACAAAGAGTACCCAGTGAAATGGGCCACACATACACTCCTTCATTATTCATTCTTTTGATGATTCCCGGTAGCTTGTACTGTAGAACATTTTTATCCGCGGAATTTGCATCCACGGATTTAAGTTTCCATGTATCAAAAATATTTTAATATTGTACTATACACTGTAACTTTATCTGAAATTGGCACGCAGCGCTCACTTCTTTTGTTGCTACAGTTAGCATACTCGCACCCACAGGCATTTCCGCCACTCCGCTCCACCAGTCATATTGTAAACACCAGTCAATTCGTTACTTACATTGTGTCGCCCTTCTCGTGTTTACAACTCTACTGTACTTCATTGTGTAAGTGAAAAATGGTTCCCAAGAAACAAGTAAAGGATAAAAGCAATCCATGTAAGCCAAAGAGAGAGCGTAAGGTGTTACCTGGCGTCCTGTCAGAAGGGTCAGACTAGACTCACAGCTAATCAACGGTGTCACCACACATCTCGTTGCCTCACCACATTAGCACTGTAGGAACTGCACTACAATCATCGTCGTCATCATACAGCAATCATCGTCATCTATACAGCAATCAGCATCATCATACAGCAATCATCCTTATAGTACAAAGGTTATGAAGAGAACACACAGTCTTTTGGTGAGTGTAAATATGTATTTGTACTATTTTAAAGTATGATTTTATTTCTTCAGGGATGTGCTTAGCTCATGTAGAAATAATATGCCATTTTGTGATGATGACTTGAGTATCCGTGAAATTTGTCTTCCACGGGGGTCTCTGGAACCTAACCCCTGCAGATAACTAGGGTCTGCTGTATAAATAATCCAAAGGAAATGAATGTGTTGCCTGTTAACATTTTCCCATAAAATTTTTAAGTCAGTTTGCTCATATATTTAAGTTCTGATGCTTTCTGGCTTCCATAATAGGTAAGAGGGGTTGATGACATTCTATTCTTTTCTCTTATAATCATGATGCTATTTAGTATTGGAAAAAGTCCCAAGTACTTAAAAAAAAAAAAAAAAAAGTAAATGTATGAAGTTGTTGGGAATGCAGTGCACCCAAAGTCACTGGGAGAAAGTCGAGGCCAAATAAAACATGTAATTCCATGCCTACATTTTTTTTTTCTTTTTAACCCTCTGTGTCTTGTCAACGTAGATACACAACGCAACTTTTTGTCACTGCGACTTCCGATGACGTGTTTTCACAGTTTGCAATTGTGAGGTTCGTCATTTACACATTTTTCAAGTTTCGTGGGTGATTTTTGGTAGGCATATGTGGGAGACCTTCTTCTACCCACCACCAGGTGGCAACACTGCCTGGACCTGCATTGCCCCCCTCCCCACATGCCATTTTCATGGCAACTCACCAGTTAGCAGTGTCCTGACCAGTCTCTCCGATGACGAAATTCGAGGCAAAAGTGATTCCTTTTGTGGAGGACAAATATTACGTGACATTGGAGGAAGAAAAGTGCAGAAGCAATGAGGTGACAGCACCAAGGAAGGTGCAGTATGTTGATGTGTTTGGTAAGTGACACAAGCCTTATATCGCCTATATTATTGTGTGAAAACCAATATACTCTTTAACTACATATAAATTCGTAGCAAATAAATAAATATCTACGTATTCTGAGTGGTTTGGAATAGTTACCCCTCCCATAGAAAACATCTTCTCTGGAGCATGGCACCAGAGAACGCAGTATCAGGTGAGGGAAGGGTCACTTGTACAGGGCATTTATAAGCTCAGTGAGCACTTTCTCTCTGAATTTTCGATGTTTTCTCAAAAAAAGCAGAGGTTTTAGCCAAAAAAAAAAAAAAAAAAAACTTCAAAAATCTGCCAGGTTTGTGGGGGGGGGGGGTCATTGGTGAAAAAACTGCTGGGATATGGCGGGTTAATGGCATACTTTTGTACACAGCATGGTTGGTTAATAATTGTACCATTATCACCACAGGTTTTGGATACAGTTATGCTACTGTACACCATAAAAAGGCGTACTGGAGTTTTAAAAAATGTAGGAGCCGGAATGCATGAAGTTTTACTGCTTGGACAATGTTCTGATGATATTTGCTGTACTGCCATCCCTACTTCATATTGTTACGTCCCCATCCCACAGGCTCCAACAGTAGTAGTATAGTATAGGAAGGATAAGGTGACCAGAGTCCCGCTTTTAGGCGGGACAGTCCCGCCTTTTGGACGTCTGTCCCACTTTTTTGATTGACAAGAATGTCCCGCTTTTTGAGCATTTTATCTTAAATGCCCTGCTTTTAGAAAACTACTATTGCATTAGATATAACATGACCTTCTTTTATGAAATTAGAATGAATTAGAAAAATTATGCATAATCCTAACCATGAAACACCGAATTATTAACATAAAATCTGCAATACTCACTAGGTGGTAACTTTGGTCGGCCCATTCACAGTACCGTACGGTCGGTATGTTTGGAGTTCATATGAGACGTTAGTGTTTGATTAGCAGCCTCAGGGATGGGTGCAGCGCGGCAGTGGTGTCTGTCACTCATATAAGTTAATATATATATATATATATATATATATATATATATATATATATATATATATATATATATATTTTCACACACACACACACACACACACACAGAGGCACGCGCGCGCGCGCGTCCCGCTTTTACCTCCAATACATCTGGTCACCTTAAGGAAGGATATTGTCCAGTAAGTTGTTCTTCCTATGGTAAGCCTTTAGGTGCACAGTACACAGGATCAGCTCAGGAGTCATAAATAATCAAAGGCTTCTTAAGTTCGCTGTCTTTATTTTCCAAATAATTCCACTTAATGCTTTCCAACTTCACTGTTCTAACAAGCACTGGAGCTATACAAACTGTACTAATTGCAGTTACACTTAATGCTTGACAACACTTCACTATTTTCACAAGTACTGATGATGTACAAACTTAAACTCCAGTAACACTTCACTGTTTGCCAACAACACTGACATTGCACTACACTCAAACTGAACTGAAACCAACTGAGCTAGCTCTAGTCTCTTCCCCATCCTTATATAGCCTTACATTACTCGAGAAACTTCTAGTACAAACTCGATGGGGGCAACAGCTAACAGTTGCCAACTAGGAGACACCAAAACATGCCAGAGTTTTCTTACATTACTTAATACTGTAAATTATGCAGACTTTAATTAAATTTCATAATTTAACCTGCAGTCACACAAATAAAACATTATAAAGAAAAAGAGCAAAAAAAATTAATGAATAACTTACGAAACAACTATGTTCACAAACAGCAGGCAAACTGGCAACTCTGACTAGTACCAGAACCTACGGTACACATTGGGAAACGTCGAGAAGCATCTCAACTATACCTAACTGGCAAATCTCGCTTCATAACAATACATTTTATTAAATGTTCTACATTTTATACTAATCTTTTTTTTTTTCTATACATAAGAGAACGGAGGAAGGAAAAACAATAAGTAAAAAAAAATAATCCATACACCAGATTACTGGTGTCCTTCGTTCATAAAATATCTGTAACAGTTAGACTTGAACAGTTGTGAGTTGAAATTTGGAGGGAAACATCTTTGGGGACGCGAGTTCCAGAGAAATGCAGTTCGGGGAATGAAAGAATTCTGATAGACAGAAGTTCTGCAATATGGCTGAGTGACATTCCAGTCATGAGCGCTACCAGATGCCCGTGTAGCACGAGGGAAGGCATGGAGAGGTGGCACCATGGGCGCAACTTCATCTGAGGATTTGCCAAAAAAAATATTTGTAAAATAATGCAAGGGAGGTAACATTCCTTCGTACTTGCAGGGGAGGTAGTTTATATGTAATGGCAGGGTTGTTAATGATTCTAACAGCTTTGTTCTGAATTTTGTCTAGTTGTCTTAATGCAACCTCTCCACAACCATCCCACAAGGGTGAGCAATATTCAAGCTGAGAGCGCACATGACTCTTATAAATTATAGCTAACTGCTCATCGGCGAAGAAGTTACGGACTTTGTACAATAATCCAAGTTTCTTTCAGGCGGTTTTAGCAAGTGATCTGACATGAGAGGTCCAGTTGAGGGCACTGTTAAGTGAGACACCAAGAATTTCAATACTTTTTGAGATGGGAATATTAGTAGCACTGAAGGTAATGTACGAATCAGGCAATATCAGTCTATTAGTAAACTGTATATATTTAGTTTTACTAGCATTAAAAGAGACAAGGTTGTTTTGTCCCCATTCACTGATTGTAGATAGATCTTGATTTATGGAGATGGCTGTACTGAGTTGAGAGGTAGAGAAATTAGACTTTGTAAATGGATGTCTGAGTGTGAATGAACTATGTAGTGTTGAGTCATCTGCATATGAGTGAATGGGATTGTGGGTGACACATAAGAGATCATTAATATGAACCAGAAATAGGGTTGGCGCTAGAACTGATCCCTGCGGCACGCCGGCGTTAATTGAGTGGAAATTGGAATATACATCATCTACTTTTACTCCTATTTTCCTGTCACTAAGATATGAAGAAATCAAAGGAACAAAAGACGTTAGTCCATAGCAAGGGAGTTTGGACAGTAGGGAACGGTGCCATACTCAGTCGAAAGCTTTAGAGATATCAAGAGCAACTGCACGAGTTTCTCCAGAAAGATCAATTGATTGATGGATGGTATGAGTTAAGAGATTGAGTATGTCAATGGTGGATCTTTCGTGGCGAAAACCATATTGTTTATCACTAATTAAGTTGTTGGATTCAAGATGTTTAACAATGTGCTTATTAATCAGTTTCAAATACCTTACCAAGAGAAGATGTGACAGCTATTGGTCTGTAACTGGAGGTGTCAGACGAACTTCCTTTCTTCGGAACTGGGTGAATATTGGCTTCTTTCCATGAATTTGGGAATAAAGAAGTACGTATGCATAGTCTGAATAATTTAGCTGGGACAGAGGCAAGTTCAGGGGAACACTTTTTTAAAACAATTGGCGGAATTCCATCTGGGCCTGGAGTTTTGTTGGTAGGTAAATTGTCTAGGATGGATTTTACGTATCTTGTCTGTATTTTAAGTGAGGCAATTTCGGGAGAATCAAGTTCCAGTACTGGGACATTCTGTTGGTATCATCTATGGTAGAATTTCTGGCAAAGGTACTGGCAAAGATATCTGCTTTCCCACGTAGGTCATTTGTAATGTTGCCATCTGAAGATTTTAGTGGGGGAATGGAAGATGACTTGTTAAAGTTATTTTTGAAAGAATTAAGAGTTGACCAGAATATTCTATTGTCATTAGGGTTGTTAAGTAGTTTTGATGCTTGCTTTTAAAGAAAGTTTGATTTAGATAGATTTAATACAGCTTTTGCATGATTTCTAGCAATTTCTGCTTTTAAAACGCTCTATATCAGAAAGGATTTTGTTCACTATTCAACTGAACCTGTTGACTGCCAAGTGCTTATTAATAAGGACAACCCTAAACATACATTCATTGCCGAGTCCGTATACAGACAACCATAAATTCACATTCAATGTCAGGTGCGAATAAATACAGACTCGACTTCAACAAATCGCCACGGCGCTAATATGTTAGTGGGTGTTAAGCCTAACCTTCCCCTGTGACCCCAGGCCACATCATCCTTCACTTTTGACCCTGGAGGAAATAGGAACTGAAAGGGTGACTGTAAATATAAGTACTTGTACAGTCCTGTAAAATTGTAAATATTGTAGTTTGTGATGACACTTAGTGCAACTAAGTATCTATCTATATACCTAGGCTGCTTCCCCCAAGGAAAGGAAGGTAGCCGAGACAGGACGACTCACTCTCCATTTACTCATCCATTCAAACACATTCATTCGCATCTTAGCTCCAAAGGGGAGAACGGACAGATCCTCACCGCATCACACCGCACAAGGGTCAACTGCGCAATGCAATCAGTGACATCCGCAGCAGGGCCCGACAGCAGACCTGGTTTACCCCTGCCACATCATAACAGATTCATCCCCTTACCCGCACCTGACCTGACTAGCTGATCAGACCAAATGCGGGAGAATATCCCCTCAGGGCTGCGTCATCACTTATTCATTCACAATTTCTCTCCATTTATTTCTGTCACGCACAGCCACTCTTCCTTGCTCAACAGACATCCCTCTCGCATCCAGCGTTCTCTTCACACTGTCCATCCATCCTATTCGTGGTCTTCCTCTCAGCCTTACACCTCTCACATCAGATCTAGTTATCTTTTTCACCAATCGCTCATTATCCATTCTCTCCATATGCCCAAACCATTGCAACACCCTCTGCTCAACTCTACCAGCCGAACAACTCCAGTTCTCCTTCGCACTTCATCATTTCGCACTCGATCTATACGCGTCACTCCACACATACTCCTCAGACACCTCATCTCCATTACATTCAAACTTTTCCTCTCTGCTACACCCATATTCCATGTTTCAGCCCCATATAATACAGTCGGTACCACAACACCCTCATACAGCCTTCTCTTTACATCCATTCTAAGCGAACGACATCTAAACACTTTTTTCATTCCTCCCAGCACCTTTCCTACTTCATTTATTCTAAACTTCACTTCTGCATCTATTCTTCCATCCACAGCAACATGTGACCCTAGATATTTAAAACAATCTACCTCCTCAAGCAACTCACCATTCAAAACTATATTCATCCCCCTACCATCTATCAACCTTGTACACTTCATCACTTTACTCTTATTCTCATTTACTTTCAATTTCCTCCTTTCACACACCCTTCCAAACTCCTCTACCAACTGTCTCAATCTCTCCTCTGAATCAGTCACCAGTGCAGTATCATCTGCAAACAGCAGCTGCTTCAGATTCCACTCTCCTCCATCAACATTTACCAGACTCAGACCACCTAAAACTCTTGCATTCACCTCCCTTACAACACCATCCATGTAAATGTTAAACAACCAAGGCGACATCACACATCCCTGTCGCAGCCCCACTCTCACGGGAAACCAATCACTCACAGCATTTCCCACTCTTACACACGCTCTACTATTTACATAAAAACTTTTCACCCCTTTTAGTAACCTACCATCAAGTCCATACAATCTTAAAACAGTCCACAAAGCCTCCCTATCAATTCTATCATACGGTTTCTCTAAATCCATAAATGCCCAAAACACATACTTGCCTTTCGCTAAATACTTTTCACACACTTGTCTCACAGCAAACACCTGATCAATGCATCTCCTCTTTCTTCTAAAGCCACACTGCTCATCACTAATCACTCCCTCTGTACCCTCTCTAACTCTCATAATTAACACTCTACCATAAACTTTACCTACAACACTCAACAGACTTATACCCCTAAAGCTAGTACATTCATACTTATCACCCTTGCCTTTATACAACGGGACCACACAAGCACTTGCCCAGTCAATTGGCACCATACCTTTCTCAAAGCACACATTCAACAATCTTACTAACCAGTCAACAATAGTCAGTCCACCACCTTTCAGGCATTCCACAGCACACCCATCCATACCTGCAGCTTTCCCTGTTTTCATCTCCTTTACTGCCTTCTCCACTTCCTCCTTTGTGATCAAAGAATCATTCAGCTCTCCCAACACATTTATTCCTTGCCCCCTTCTATCCGCCACAATCTCAGCCACCCTTTCCTCCTCTACATTTAATAATCTTTCAAGATACTCTGCCCATCTCTTCCTTACTGCATCCATCTCAATTAACATCCTTCCATCCTCTGCTTTTACTCGTTCTTCCTTCCCAGACTCTCCCTTTCGCACCCTTTTCACCTCCTTCCAAAACATTTTCTTATTCTGTTGAAAATTCTCTGTCAGCCGCCTACCCCACCTCTCATCTGCTGCCACTTTAGCATCACGCACAGCCCTTCTCGCTCTATTCCTCTTTTCCTTATACCTTTCATATGACATCTCATCCTTCCTCTGCAGCCACACTTCATATGCACGTCTCTTCTCAGCCACAGCCATACTTACTTCCTCGCACCACCATTCACTTCCTTTTCTTACACCACCACCCACATGTCTCACACCACACACCTCTTCTGCATGCCCCACCACAGCACTCTTAAACAACTGCCATTCCTCCTCCACACTGCCATTTTCCCGATCTTTCACTGCGTTCCACTCATCTTTCAATTTCTCCTGATACTCTATCTTTTTCTCTCTTTTATCATTTTATTTTGCTAAAGTGTGTATAATTAATTGGTACAAGCATATTCATGATCTGAATGTGCTGAGTGCTATACTCGTATGTCACTTTGCCCTTACTCTACATACTGTATGTATACTGTATGTGCTTCAGCCTTCTGCGTGTGTTACATACCGCTATGATACACGTACTTGCTGAAAGTGCTTTAAACCCATTTCCACACCACATGAAAATGCAGTATCCACTCAAACAACATGGTGTCATCACCTGCAATTTACCTCCTGGGACGAATTATGCCCAGTTTTCACCAGAAAATAGTCAAGGTGAGACGTTTCATTGATACCAATTTCTTATCACCCAACAGGTCCATATCAGGAATAAAATCAAAATTTGGCTGGCATTGGGAATTCTTCAAGGTTAATAAATATGTGGCAGCCACGGGTTTAGAGCATTGCATTAATGATGAGATTAATGAAGATTCAAACTTGCCTTATCCAGTTAAAAAAAAAAAAAACTCAATTGAACTGAATAAAAAATTCAGAAGAAAATAAAAGAGAAGGAGCAGTGAGAGAGCACAACATCCTCATCTTCCGATCGGTATATGACTGGAATTTTGACCTAGTTCTGTGGTCTCGGCCCTTGACTGATTGTTTTACAACTTGAAATCTTTTCCTGACCATGAACCCGTTCATTACATTTGGGTCAAAACCAGGTAAACAAATTATGTTAAATTTGACCTTGCCATGTGACTTGATTATTGTCCAGTGTTCACAAAAATGAACATCTTAATCTATGTCTGACCCTAAATCGTCCTACCAAGTTCAACTCAAACTGAGTAAAACGTTTTAAGTTAATGAGCCGAAAGATTGATACTGTCCTGTGGCCTTAAATTTTGACAGAATGTTATCACAACTGAAACACATCACTCTTTCCTCACTATTTTTCCTTCTACCAAGCTTTGTTTAATCCGGAGGGAGAAAAAATGTCAATGCTTACCTACAGTATGCTGACCTTTGACGGTTTCGGGCAATATCTGCTGTTTCTGACCCACTGGAGAATTAAATTGCCATGAAAAACAGGGGGATAAATTTTTCCAGTTTTCTATTTCCTTTTCTATCTATTGCCAGATGCCTTAATCCTGTCAGGGGTGGCCACAAACAAATCCCCTCAATGTCCCCTTGTCCCCCGCCATTTCAATGGCTCCCTCAAGCTCACACCCTCATCTCTCATATTTCTCTCTACTCCATCCCTCCAACTCATCCTTGGCCTCCCCCTCCCTCTCCCCACCTCCACCTCGCTCACATATTCTCCTCTTTAGTCTCTCGCTCTCCATCCACTCCATACAGTCAAACCACCTCAGTGTATTTCTCATAACGTTATTACATCCACATCTACACCACAACTCCCTCACTTCCTCATTTATCAGTCTGTCTCTCCATGTGACTCCACCTACTCCTCTCAAATAACTAATTTCCACTGCTCTTACTCTTTACCTGTGTCCCTCCAACAAGGGCCAAGCTTCATTTCCATACAGTACGCTAGAGTTGGTATGACAATACTGCCATGCAATAAATTTTTCACTTCCATGTTCATTTCCCTGTTTCTTATCACTGCTTTCAAAGAACCAGCAACCTTTCTTCCTTGTTGTAACCTTTCAAGCACTTCACCCTCTAAACTTCCATCCTTACTCATCTCACTAAACAAATACTTAAGCACACTCACATTTTCCATTTCCTCCTCATCCAGCCTCACTGTACATTCAGTGACTTCATTCCTCTCGAAAACCATAACTTTACTCTTCCCTACATTCACCTTTAGATTCCGTTTCCTACACAATCTTCCAAATTCATCCACCAAGCCTTTCAGCCCCCTTTGTCTTCACCTAACAACACAGTATCATCTGCAAATAACAGTACAGGGAGTTTCCACACACCACCCTCTCTCATTAACGCCCCTCCAATATCCACGGCCCTACCTTGCATCTCCTTTATAACCCCATCCATATACAAATTGAACGACCATGGAGACATGACACAGCCCTATTTCAAGCCAACCTTCAAACAGAAAAATTCACTCAGTTCACTGTCTACACACAATGAAGCCTTAGCACCCTCATACTTATTCTTCACGGCATTCACCAATTTCCATTTACTGCATGTATTCTCAATTCTTTCTACATTCCTTGTCTATCCACCATGTCATACGCTTTCTCCAAACCCATGAAGGCTGCATAAAACTTCTGTCCCTGAAAATGAATATCTGATCTACACAACCTCTTCCATTCCTAAAACCTCCGTTATCTTCTCCAACTAATTCTTCTATTATTTCCCTAACTCTGTCAATAATTATCCCTCCATATACTTTTCCTATTACACTAAGAAAACAAATGTCGCTATGATACCCACAAACTTCTTTTTCCCTTTTTCCTTTGTACAGGGGAATCTTTATACCTGACTTCCAATCCTCCAGGACTCTACCTTCCTCCCAGGCTAATCTGCACATCTTCAACATCCATTTTATTACTCTCTCTCCCCCATGCTTCAGCATTTTACCATACACTCCATCAATTCCGGGGGTTTTCTCCATTTCGACTTTCTTCATCGCTTCCACAGCTTCCATCCTACTGATTTCTTTCTCTCTTCTCACATCCCTCCTTCTCCCAGTGACTCCTCAGCCACTTATATTTGCATTACCTTCATTATGTTCAACAATTCCTTTAAGTGTTCTCTCCATCTGCTCACTTTTTCTCCCTTCTCCACTAGTAATCGACCATTTGTATCTTTCACTCCCCTACTGACTTCATTGACACCCAGTCTAACTCTCTTCACCTCTTTCCAGAACATTTCCTTACATTCCTTCAACTTTACAATCAACTTCCCTCCAAATTCCTCATCCAATTCTTCTTTCTCTTATTAATCGTTTCACATTTCTCATCCTCTCTCTCTATAATTCTCTCTTCTATCTCTCAACTTCCTCCACGCTCCTGTTTCTCATCCACCCATTAAATGCTTTCTTCTTTTGTGCCCCAGCCTGTCTCACCTCGTCATTCAACCATGTTGTATATATATATATATATATATATATATATATATATATATATATATATATATATATATATATATATATATATTTTTGCATTAACTATGTGATCAATTTTCTTGCTTCACTGTTGGAGCCTTGTGCTTGTGTCTAGTGCGGGGTTGTAAGGGCAATTGTGGTTGAGTCTCATCGTTATCTGAGGCGAGCAATTTGTGATATAAAGGTAAGGATGTAGTGTTATCTGTTTCCTCCTGAAGAGTGATGTTTGTCTATGTTAGTTATGTTCTTAAATGTCACACTGTGCCTGTTGATGGGTTTGGTGTGCTGTTTAGTGTGCTGGTGTATTGTGTTTCATCGTTGAAATTTTCTCCAGTTTCTGAACCAAATGCACTGAAAATTAATGAACGTCCCCAGGGAAATTCTAGCATCCAAACTCGAAGACGCTATGGAAACCATTTCATTAATAAAGAATCATTTTCTTCACCATCATCATCACGTCTATGTTTTCCACAGCTGATGATTGTGTGGGGATGATCCATAAAAAGATATCAGCTCCAGGAATACTTATCATCAAATGATCAGTAAAAGTTTAATGTGCCTAACATCTGTTCAGTTACCATTAGTAGCCTCCGAAGATCCTTGCTTCACCTTGGACGGAACCACTGTCACTCTATTGCATCACTGTCCGTGTTACTGTCACAACACCTACGGATTACAGCCATACCGTCCACCGTCCTATACTGAAAGAGGATAACAACTCAAATAATGTTATTTGCCATATATTTAAATCTTGAAGCCTACTCCCTGAATCTCCCTGAAAGTGTCTTCTAAAGTCCATAAAAAATGTGATCTTTTTTGCGAGCTTTCTTTCCCATATGAGACATCATTATACATTGGAGTACTCTTTGATGATGAGAGAGAACTATACAATGGAGTGCCCCTTGATGATGAGACATGATTATACGATGTGGTGCCCCTTGATAATGAGACATGATTATACAATGCGATGCCCCTTGATGATGAGAGAGAATTACGTAATGGAGTGCCTGTTGATGATGAGACATGATTATACAATGTGGTGCCCCTTGATGATGAAAGAGAATTATACAATGTGGTGCCCTTTGATGATGAGAGAGAATTATACAGTGAGATGCCCCTTGATGATGAGGAATGATTATACAATGTGGTGCCCCTTGATGATGAGAGAGAATTATACAGTGGGGTGCCCCTTGATGATGAGAGAGAATTATACAGTGGGGTGCCCCTTGATGATGAGGCATGATTATACAATGTGGTGCCCCTTGATAATGAGACATGGTTATACAATGCGATGCCCCTTGATGATGAGAGAGAATTATATAATGGAGTGCCCGTTGATGATGAGGCATGATTATACAATGTGGTGCCCCTTGATGAAGAGACATGGTTATACAATGGGGTTTTCTTTGATGGTTAATGTAAAAAGGTTTTTAATTCCTGAATAAGTAAGGATTTTCTATAAACTGGTTAAAATTGTTTGTTGCTGGTATTATTAAATAATTATGGCATCACACGTAAGTGGATAATAGACAGAGCTTATAATCCTTTCATAGGAAATATTTCCCTTCCTAGAGCTGAATACAATTGTTTGGTATTAACATTATTTGTGCTTATTTGTGTGTGTGTATGTGTGTGTGTGTACACACACACACACACACACAAACAAGCACAAATAATGTTAATACCACACAATTGGAGAGAGAGAGAGAGAGAGAGAGAGAGAGAGAGAGAGAGAGAGCAGACGGAGTAGGAGGAAAGTGAGGTTTTGTATATATATATATATATATATATATATATATATATCACGGGGTTTTTAAGATTAATGCAATATTAAAGGATAATGTTCAGTAATACTGACAGCAGGACAATGAATTGTCTTGCCAAAATCAAGCAATGATTACTTTATGTGGCTTGCTTCGCCGATTCTCTAAGAACGAGAATTTATAAACTTTCTCAACAGTACACAGCAGAGACTAATTTCTCACAATTGCTGTTTATTAGTATTGTTAGCCTCTGGAGAAAGTGACTTCACCCTTGATAATCAATAACTAATACTATTGATGATATCAGGTTCTTGCTGATGCATTAACTCCTAGATGGCACAACGGATTCTAAGCTTAATACAAAAGACTGGCCTAAGTACCAGTTATGAATAGCAAAGCGTTTATGCAAGCTAGGAGCTATAAGGGAAATAAGCTTAGTATGGAGAAATGAAACACGAGTTTACATTACATTAAGCTCAAATAAAAAGAACCGTTAATTTATTGATTACAAAGAAATAAATTAACGTTACATGAGTCTCAAGACGAATTCAAAATAAAGAGATCGCACTCACTCGCTCACTCAAAAGCTAACTCTTAAACCTAGGAGAAAACGAAAAGAAAAATACTGGTCAGAAAAGTGGACAAAGAGGATGACTGGGTGTCATTACTGGAAGGACACTGCACTCGCTGTCTCTCGCCAATCACAGCTATGTGGGAATTCGGCGGCGGTGGGAACTGCCTCGTAGGAAGGACACTGCCACACACTACCTACTTCCATGGTGCTCAAACCTTGACTGACTAAATCGTGGGAAAGAGGGGAGCGCTATGGCTGCATTTCTAATGGCTAGAATGAGCAAAACATGCCCAAAATAAATCGCTCAGTGGAAGCGCTAACGTCTCGCATGAAGACAATCATTGATGACAGTGAAAAATTGTTTTGAAAACACTCCCAACCTCGTGAGCAGTTAACTGAATGATAACACTGGGATTCCACTAGAGTTCTCGGTTTCCCACTAAATGATGTCACAAGTTTATTCAAAACATAATCGCGCCGACTTGTGACATTACACCCCATCAAAAGTTGAAATTTTTTCCCAGGTAAAAAATTTCAATATACATACATATAAATCCTACTTAATCACACAAGATTCACACTGTGGTGTGTGTGTGTGCTATCCTGCTACAGGAGAAAGTCATAGTCGCCAGTTAGCGAAAAAACCTCGTATTTACGTTAATAGAAGCAAGCTTGAGGGAAAAACTCCGTGACGATGGTGAAAAATCCTGTACTCAGGTCAAACTGAGCGAAAAGTTCGCTACATTTACATTATCAACTAATTGTTATGTAGCGTAATGTATGTAATACACAGTGTAAGTGTGACAGCTGTGGTGTAACTGTACCTACATGTAAAATCATGTAATGCAAATTTATAGTAAATAATGACGATGAGGCAGAAGAGAAATGGCGGCAGCATGCGACAGGGACGACCAGCTTATCTGCATGGCAATGCTGCACCCACCAGCTGCACCTGCGAAAGGAATTAAGGTGGAGCATCAAAACTGTTATTTCTCTCTCTCTCTCTGCCTACCAATCAGTACTTATGTCATTATTAACCAGGAAACGTATTTCTTGAATTCACAAATTGCTTAGAACCCTTATAGTTTACTGGTTAACGCTTATTAACTAGGAATCGAGCCAGTTCTTGAATTACTCAAATCTCTTAGAATGGGCAGTTTACTAGTTAACCTAACATTACTAACCAGGAAACGTGTCAGTTCTTGAATTGCTCAAATCTCTTACAACGGGCATCTTACTGGTTAACCTAACACTACACTTACGACTAATAACAGGAAGCTGAGAATCCCTACGCAATCTCAGGCAGGTCACATTTTAACACCCACCATGGGTGTGAACACTCATGTGGATATTGTGCATTCTCTGGGAATCCTTAGAGAGGCCCACAGCTCGAGATGTTCCACAAGGTATTCATACACAGCCTCGGACTGTCTCTGCGGAGTTCTCAAACTTCCCCCATAACTTATGGTATACATGTATATACAGACCCTGGACATACTGTGTCCTGTAGGGCCAACGGGCGAGATGTCAGGTCTTACTGGTATACTTTTAACTGGGAACCAGGCTGATCCTTAGATTACTCAAATCTCTGAGAACGCCTATGTTACGGAACCCAGCATACAACAGTTGCTAGTTAGTAAGCAGTTAGTAGGTGAGACATCAGGTCTACACCCACATTACCACTGCCCTGTCTCTCAACTGACTCAGAGATTACGGGTGTGGTTTCAAATGGCACAGGAAGGACATGTCCCTGATTAGTGGTACTTTGACACACACTGCAGGAACGCACAAAACTATCTATGTCTCGTCCCATCCCTGGCCAGAAAAAGTCAGCTCGGATACGGCCCTGGGTCTTCCTTTTGCCCATGTGACCTCCTGAGGCTGAACAATGACCCCATTCTAACACTGCTTGGCGGTACTTGGCGGGAACGACAAACTGCAGTTAAACCTCGCCCTCGGGTGTTTGTGACTCACGGTAGAGCCGTCCTTGTTTACAAAGGAACTTGGCTCGACCTCCCCGTGAATACTTTATCACTCTACCCTTTTGTTTCTTTCGCATGACAGCAAATGTTGGGTCGGAGTGTTGTTCTTGAACAACAACTTGGCTACACATCAGATCTTGTGGCGACTCAATGGTCACTGGAGTGACACAATCTGGAGCCTCAGTCATGGCTCGTGTTACTGTACCCGAAGTCTGAGTTGCGTCATCTTCGGTGCAACTATACTTGGCACCTGGAATATTGCCTATGATTAGGTCAAATAAAGGTTCTGGCATGAAAACTGTGTCCATCGTACCAGTGTAAAATGGAGATGCCACCTGGATACGTGCCTCAGGGAACAATCTCACTGATCCATCAATAAGGTTAGAATGGATCTGTCGACCTGTATACTGCTCAGGCTGAACTAAACTCTGCTTGACAGAGCAACCTGAGGAACCGTTGTCTCTCAGGACCTTCACAGGAATGCCTCCCACAAACCCTGGCTGAACAAGGAAGGCACTGTCACCTGTGGGATTGCCTATGGAGGAAGCAGCTATCCACTCATGAGGTTGCTGAATAAATGATGTGGCAAACATGGTGCCTTGTGAACTAGATACTTGAGGGGTCGTACTCACTGCCTGGGGAGATGGAGCATTGGCCATCTGTGGAGGGGGGTTCACTGTCGCTGTGGGACTAGAGAACTGTGGGGGAGTACCCGTACTGGTAGGGATGTGACCACCATGCTGCACTGAGGAATGAAGGCTGTGTTCGCCTCCTGCCTCCTATTCACTTGAGCTGGTGGTGAAAAGGACAGTCCCAACGGTCGGTTGCGTGGCTGATACTGCAGCTGGTTAGGGTACCTGTTGTACCGCTTCCACTCAGGTTTCTGAGTGTTTTGCCCCTGGTCCTTCCACTGCGGTTTTGGTCCTTGGCCATTATTCTGAGAATGGCCTTGTTGCTGGGGTCAGTCTGAGACGGTTTCCCAGATTTATCAGGTTTCCTGTTCCAGGTATACTGCTTGCGAGTTTGATACCAGTATGCAGTAAAGAATGTGACAGCCTTCTTCACCATTTGGCTGGCATCTCTTACCTAGCAAATCTTAAGTTGAACCGTAAGTTCAGTAGGCCACGACTTTTCCAGCTGCGTGTGCAGCATAAGGTCAATTATCCCCTCACGTGTGGAAGGAGTTTCATCCTTCTCCATCCACTCTTCTAAGTAAGCAGTAAACCGGTCAAGAAACTGAATGGCAGTCTCTTTATCCTGTAAGCACGCCTTCATGAACTGACTCTTGGCGTCATCAACTGTGAGACCGTATGCTTTGACAAGTGCGGCCTTCATCATCTCATACATGAGATTGTCTCCACGAATTCTGTGGAGAATATCGAGGGCAGGGCCCTCAAACAGACTAAGAAACTGAAGCCGTGTAGCTGCATCATCCAGCTGGTAAAGTTGAGCCATGTCTTCAAAACAAGCTATGTATGGCTCGATTCGCTCACCTTCCTTGTATGGGGGAAGCTTGATGTGTGGGGTCGCCATAACATGTGCAGGGAGAACGCTCGTGGAGCTTGGACCAGCTGCACCAGATGTGTCTGAAGCCAAGGAATCTCACTTGAGCTTCAGCACTTCAAGTTCAAGTTTTTCGCGTGCTTCTCGCTCGGCACGTTCGTGTTCTCGTTCTCTGCCTCGTTGTTCACTCGTATTCGCGTTGTTCTTGCTCTTGTACTAGCTCGAGTTCGCGTTGTTTTCGCTCTTGTTCTAACTCGAGTTCACGTTGTTTTCGCTCGTGTTCATGTTCTCTCTCACGTTCCTCGCATTGCTTTCGCTCGTGTTCACGTTCTCTCTCACGTTCCTCGCATTGTTTTCGCTCGTGTTCACGTTCTCTTTAGCGTTCTCACGTTGTTGCTCGTAATTAAACCGTGAGAGGACGTAGTTTTGAATTTTTTCTGGGTCAGTAAGGCCCATATCTTTAGCTTCCTGTACATAGACGCTGGCTGCCATGATGCTAGCTCAATCTAAATAACTAGCGACTCAGTACTGACTGCAATTTTTTTTCAGATAAAAGTTGTCAATAATCAAGAATAAAGAATATAGGCACAGGTTAGTGGTGACTAGTTTTTATCTAATTAAACTGGTAAAGAAAGAAAATTAAACAAACAACTGATTGTGAAAACTATTATGTAAATTGATAAAAATAAATCAATAATCATCAGTAAGGTAGTGCCTATAGACTTTAATGATAAATACCTAAGTATGAACGAATGAGTATTACCTCGTGAATAGCTCTAGAGCAGGGAGTTAATATCCTGGAATGAGGTCGCCAATTGTCACGGGGGTTTTAAGATTAATGGAATATTAAAGGATAATGTTCAGTAATACTGACAGCAGGACAATGAATTGTCTTGCTAAAATCAAGCAATGATTACTTTATTCTGGCTTGCTTCACCGATTCTCTAAGAACGAGAATTTATTAGCTTTCTCAACAGTACACAGGAGAGACTAATTTCTCACAATTGCTGTTTATTAGTACTGTTGGCCTCTGCAGAAAGTGACTTCACCCTTGACAGTCAATAAGTAATACTATTAATGATATCAGGTTCTTGCTGATGCATTATCCCCTAGATGGGACAACGGATTCTAAGCTTAATACAAAAGACTGGCCTAAGTACCAGTTATGAATAGCAAAGCGTTTATGCAAGCTAGGAGCTATAAGGGAAATAAGCTTAGTATGGAGAAAAGAAATACGAGTTTACATTACATTAAGCTCAAAGAAAAAGAACCGTTAATTTATTGATTACAAAGAAATAAATTAACGTTACATGAATCTCAAGACGAATTCAAAATAAAGAGATCGCACTCACTCGCTCACACAAAAACTAACTCTTAAACTTAGGAAAAAACGAAAAGAAAATACTGGTCAGAAAAGTGGACAAAGCAGATGACTGGGTGTCGTTACTGGAAGGACACTGCACTCACTGTCTCTCGCCAATCACAGCTATGTGGGAATACGGCGGCGGTGGGAACTGCCTCGTAGGAAGGACACTGCCACACACTACCTACGTCTGCGGCGTTCAAATCTTGACTGACTAAATCGTGGGAAAGAGGGGAGCGCTGTGGCCGTATTTCTGATGGCTAGAATGAGCGAAACATGCCCAAAATAAATCGCTCAGTGGAAATGCTAACGTCTCGCATGAAGACGATCATTTATGACAGTGAACAATTGTTTTGAAAACACTCCCGACCGAGTGAGCGGTTAACTGAACGATAACACTGGGATTCCACTAGAGTTCGCGGTTTCCCACTAAATGATGTCAAGAGTTTACTCAAAACTTAATCGCGCCGACTCGTGACAATATATAGATATATATATATATATATATATATATATATATATATATATATATATATATGTTGTTACATAGCCTATGATTTCATCATCCTTTGTGTAATTTTAACGCACAGTTGCTGCATGTTTGATCACGAGCGTGTTCTGCCTCAGTTCCCCCCTTCTACCGTTATAGTAGAGTAAGTCGTTCTCTCTGTTATACTTTGCGGGATTTTCAGCTCTCTGTCCCGATGGCTTCATTTGCGCGTCCTTCTTTCAAGTTGTATCATGCTCTGCTGGCCCCTATATAATGAGCTCAGTCTCTGCATCATGGCCACTTAGATCTGCTCCTCATTTTGTTCACATCTCTGTCCTCCCCTGTACAGATATTATTATTGTGAGTGCTCAAGAAGTCTCCAACCATCTAGCAGCTGTGTGTAATTTGAGTATAACTGTTGTTGCATTTTTTCTTGTACTGTATAGCATAAGTTTAATTTGTAGGCCTAGTGAAGTTTTTGTAATTCATGTAGGGTTCTTTGTGTCAGTCATTTTTGATAATAGTTTGTATCTGTAATTATTTATCTGGCATTCACTGAGTATTATCTGGTATCTCATTTTATCAGGGCTGACTTAGATAAATTTACTCTTGCTAATTTCGTGTTAATAGAGGCTGTTGCAGTTAACCATATATTTAACCTGTTTATTTGCCATTACATTATCCTTATGAGTCTTGAATGTTTTTGTTGTTAGTTTGTGCATTAAACTTTAACTTGTAATTTTACCTAACTCTTTTGTTTGAACCTGGAACTTTACGGGACAGTAGTGACTCTTCGTATTCTCACTTAAAGTGTACATTATCTTTCTCTGTTCCGTAACATAAATTTGGCGACCTCTCATCAGGATATTCAGGATATTATCATAAGGATATTGCTTGATATTCTGTGACTGTTACTTATTCATTATGTCTACTATTACTACACTTGATGAAGCCAAAGATTTTTTGTCAAATGTGCAAACAGTGTGTGATATAGAAAACAGAACAAAGAATGAACTTAAGCTCGTTGCTCAACAATTGGGAATTGCTGTTCGCTCTCATCATTCTAAAGATCAAATTGTTGACATGATTAATGAAAGCTTGTTTAATGTAACTCCTCCAAATGAGCAAACCCAGCTTGAATTAGCTAAGTTACAGCTAGCTCTGCAGGAGGCTCGTGCTAAAGAAGCTGAATTTCAGGCAAAAGCTAAGGAGGCTGAGTTTCACGCACAAGTTGAACTTGCTAGGATTCAGGCAGACCATGAGTATCGCATGAAACAAGGTGGAACTGGATCATCTAGCTCTGATGATTTTGATGTGGCTAAAAATGTTAAACTTGTCCCTCCTTTTAATGAATCTGATTTAACACAGTATTTTCAGTTGTTTGAGAGGGTAGCTACAGGTTTTAATTGGCCTAAGGAGTATTGGCCAGTACTCCTTCAAACTATTCTCACCGGTAAAGCTCAAGTAACTTATGCATCTTTGCCTCAGGATCAGTCTGATAATTATGATGTAGTTAAGAGCTTGATTCTTAAGGCCTATGAGCTTGTTCCTGAAGCCTATAGAGTAAAATTTAGGACAACTTATAAGCAAGATAAGCAATCCCATGTTGAGTATGCAAAAATCAAAGAAAATCTGTTAGAGCAGTGGTTAAATTCTAAGAATGTGGATTCTGATTTTGACAAATTTAAGCAGATGATTTTGCTGGAGGACTTCAAAAGGTGTATTAGTAAAGATGTAAGCCTATATCTTGATGAGAAAAGAATAGATAATTTGTCTGATGCTGCAGTTTTAGCTGATGAGTATGTTCTCACTCACAAGAGATATTCTAGAGAAAAAAGGGAAAGCTGAGAGTAAGTACGTTGCCTCTACTCAGAGTACAGGTAACAGGAAAGAGAATAAGGATGATGTTTCTCAGGAAGTAAATACCAGCTTCACCTCTAGATTTCAGAAAAGTAAATGTACTTATTGTAGTAAGCTTGGTCATACTACGGAGAGATGTTTCAGGAGACAGCGTGATGTGAACAAAAAGGAGTCTTTAAATATTCAGTCAATTGGTCTAGTGTCCACTCTTGAGAGTTCCCAGAATTCTTTAACTGAGTTAACTGAACCTGCTTTGAGGGGTAACTTAAATTCTCATGATGGTGCTCCTCTTTTGAGCAGTAACGTGGGTGACACTCTCAAGAGTTCATGTGCTAATTTCCTGTCTGATGGTTTTGTCAGTCCTCTGGACAGTAATGACAGGAAATCAGTTCAAATATATCGTGATACAGGTGCTTGCCAATCCCTTATGCTGACCAGTGTTCTAGGCTCTAATGTTAATTCCTCTGATGAAACTGTAATCTTACAAAGTGTAGGAAATAATTACTTCTCTGTCCCTCTGTGCAGAGTGAATTTAGAGTCTGGTTTTGTTAATGGTTCCGTTATGGTTGGGTTGGTTGAGACACTCCCAATGTCAGGTGTAACTTTCTTACTTGGAAATGATATTGGTGGAAGTCAAGTGTGTCCAGCTCCTCAGTTGTCTAGTGAGCCAGTGGCTGCGTCCCAGGATTGTGATGTCCCTGATGTGTTCCCTGCATGTGCTGTCACTAGGGCTAAGCCTAAAGTTACTGGTGATTTAGAGGATAATGATGATGATGATGTTATCCTAGCTGACACTTTTCTTGCTAATTTGGACCACTCACCAGATGAGGCAGTACCCCGTAGTGTTGATAATTTGTCTCGTCAAGAGTTGGTTGAGTTGCAGGTTGCTGACCCTGAGTTGAAAGGTCTAGCTAACTCTGCTTACAGTGAAGAAGAGTCAGCCGGTGCTTCTACTTGTTATTATGTAAAGTTAGGAGTACTTATGAGGAAGTGGAGACCCCCAACAGCATCAGCCGACTGTGAATGGGAGGTTGTACATCAAGTTGTCATCCCTCGTGTTTGTAGGCAGGATATCATTAGAGTGGCTCATGATTCCAGTTTGGTAGGACACCTTGGAGTGAGGAAGACTGTGGCACGCATTTTGAAACACTTCTACTGGCCAGGTATCTTCAGGGATGTTTCCTGGTATTGCAAGTCTTGTCACACCTGTCAAGTTGTGGGGAAGTGTAATCAGACCGAAAAGGTTGCACCTCTAGTTCCCATTCCTCCTTTTGAGGCGCCTTTCACCCGTGTGTTGGTGGATATTGTGGGCCCTCTTCCTAAGACTTCTTCAGGATTTTCTTATGTGTTGACCATGATTGATATGGCTACTCGTTATCCTGAAGCCATTCCACTTAGAAATATCTCAGCAAAGAAAGTGGTTAAGGAAATGCTAGGGTTCTTCACAAAGTTTGGTCTGCCTAAGGAGGTACAGTCAGACCGAGGAAGTAATTTCATGTCAAATGTTTTCAAGCAGTCTCTGAAAGAGTTGGGCATCACCCAGATCACGTCTTCAGCTTACCATCCCCAGACCCAAGGAGTGTTGGAGAGATATCATCAAACACTCAAATCGATGCTCAAGAAATACTGTTTGGAACATCAGAAAGACTGGGATAAAGGTCTTCCATTCGTTGTGTTTGCTGCAAGAGAATCTCCAAATGAATCACTGGGCTTCTCACCTTTTGAACTACTGTTTGGCCATGAAGTAAGAGGACCCCTTAAGTTACTCAAGGAATGCTGGCTGTCGGAGGAAGATGACGTCAACCTGCTGGAGTATGTGATGAAGTTCAAAGAACGGCTGTCCACTGCTTTACAGCTGGCGAGAGAGAATTTAGGAGCTGCTCAGGAGAAGATGAAGACTTGGTATGATAAGAAGTCCAGGTTACGCCACTTTCAGCCAGGAGATCAGGTTTTGATTCTGCTACCAGTTCATGGGCAACCTCTTCAAGCCAAGTTTAGTGGTCCTTATTTCGTGGAGAAGAAACTCAGTGATGTCAACTATGTCATCGCCACACCAGATCGTAGAAAGAGCAAGCAACTATGTCACATCAACATGCTAAAGTTATATCACAGGCGGGACGAAAATAATCCAGTCTGCACTGTAGCTGTTCCACCCGAGTCTGCAAGTGAAGCTCTCCCATGCAGTATGAGCCTGAGTGATAGTTTGGGGAAGAATCCTGATATCATGAATGATCTCCAGACTAAGCTTTCTCATCTACCTCCCAAGGAAAGGCAGGAGTTTTCGGCATTACTGCAGGAGTACCCGCAAGTGTTCCGTGCCACTCCAGGAAGAACTACTGTGTTGATGCATGATGTCGAGGTTGGAGACGCAAAGCCAATTAAACTGCCTCCTTACCGTGTGAACCCAGTGAAAGTTCCTCTCATCCAGAAGGAGCTTGGCTACCTGTTGGACCACAAGATGATTGGGCCCTGTCAGAGCGAGTGGAGTTCTCCTGTCACTCTGGTCCCTGAGCCAGGTGGGTCACAGCGGCTTTGCATTGACTACAGACGTGTTAATCAGATAACCAAAACAGACACTTACCCTCTCCCTCGCGTGAAAGATTGCATAGACAAGATCGGAAAGGCTAGGTACATAAGTAAGTTTGATTTGTTAAAGGGATACTGGCAAGTACCTATGACTGAACGTGCTAGGGAGATCTCATGTTTTGTAACACTAGGAAAGACTTTTGCATGTTCTGTAATGCCAGATACAGATTGTTTTAGAGTAATAAGAAATTTCCTTTATAAATTTCTTTTTTCTTTGTGGGGAGGTGTTACATAGCCTATGATTTCATCATCCTTTGTGTAATTTTAACGCACAGTTGCTGCATGTTTGATCACGAGCGTGTTCTGCCTCAGTCCCCCCCTTCTACCGTTATAGTAGAGTAAGTCGTTCTCTCTGTTATACTTTGCGGGATTTTCAGCTCTCTGTCCCGATGGCTTCATTTGCGCGTCCTTCTTTCAAGTTGTATCATGCTCTGCTGGCCCCTATATAATGAGCTCAGTCTCTGCATCATGGCCACTTAGATCTGCTCCTCATTTTGTTCACATCTCTGTCCTCCCCTGTACAGATATTATTATTGTGAGTGCTCAAGAAGTCTCCAACCATCTAGCAGCTGTGTGTAATTTGAGTATAACTGTTGTTGCATTTTTTCTTGTACTGTATAGCATAAGTTTAATTTGTGGGCCTAGTGAAGTTTTTGTAATTCATGTAGGGTTCTTTGTGTCAGTCATTTTTGATAATAGTTTGTATCTGTAATTATTTATCTGGCATTCACTGAGTATTATCTGGTATCTCATTTTATCAGGGCTGACTTAGATAAATTTACTCTTGCTAATTTCGTGTTAATAGAGGCTGTTGCAGTTAACCATATATTTAACCTGTTTATTTGCCATTACATTATTCTTATGAGTCTTGAATGTTTTGTTGTTAGTTTGAGCATTAAACTTTAACTTGTAATTTTACCTAACTCTTTTGTTTTGAACCTGGAACTTTACGGGACAGTAGTGACTCTTCGTATTCTCACTTAAAGTGTACATTATCTTTCTCTGTTCCGTAACAATGTCCATCCGTCCATCCACCATCCAGTCCTACATTGCCTCATGAGGAGCGTAGGAGTCCGGGGCTAGGCAGTTGATCCCGACATTTAAGATGCGAGTGACCAGCCTCACTCATCCCTGAGTGGCATTACATGAGCAATCAACCCCAGTCATCCCTTGGATATAAACCTCCACCGGCTGAATCCGACTGGAGCGCAATAAATACCCACTAAACCACCAGGCGCCAAAATTTGGTTATATGGTTACCACCTAGCGTAGTAAATGGTTTCCTGGTACACAGGAAACCATTTGGCTTGTCACTCAGTGTAGAGTCACCCACAGGCTGAAGGAAGTGGAAAGAATGAAGGAAAGAAAGACAGAAGAGGGAGTGTAAAGTCACCCGTAGGCAGAAGGACAAGGAAAGAATGAAGGAACGACAGAAGAGAATGTAAGGAAAGAAGGATGGAAAGGAAAGGGCAGACACCCGAGAGCAGCACTACTTCGAGTGAGTGGATGGTGAGCGCCCCCACCTACCATATATATATATATATATATATATATATATATATATATATATATATATATATATATATATATATATATATAACCTTATTTTCCTCCTAACCCCTTCTGTCTATTTCCTTGTCAGAGTTCCCATTCTCTTCCTGTTTTCCCTTCTTCATTTTTCCTCTTTATATCTATTCGTTCCTCCAGATATTCATTCATCTACAACCCCTTTTCTCTTTCCCTTCGCGTTTCTCGTTTTCTCTCTTGCCTCTCTACATTTCATGTATTCTCACTTGCAGCTCTGCTTCCATTGTCCCTATATCCATCTTTCCCTCCATCATAGCCACCCATTAAATCTCGTTCCTCTGCAGTTTCCCTCTCTCCATCATTCCCGCCCCCTCCCTCATTTCCTTATCTCCAGCCCTCCATGTCTTTTTTGTATGCCTACTTTTTCCCCTTCTCACTCGTTCTATCCTGTACTCCTATCATTCCTCTGTGTCTCGCCCGCACACATTCATTCCACCCATTTCATCTCTCTGGTTCCTTTTTCACAATACATTTTTTTCTGTTTAATCTCTCATCCCTCCTCTCTTTTTCATATCTGTTACTCTTCCCACCAATCCGACTAGCCAGATTATGCTTTTCTCTCCCCATTTCTGTCTCCTTTCCATTTTGTCTCCTGTCTATCTCTCAGTTTCTTTCTGCACCGCCTCCCCATTACCCCTCTCCGTCTCTAATCCCCTGTCCCACCTTGGTTACAGTCCACTGTTACCACAATCAACACTTCATGATACACGTCCCGCTGACCTCATGACGCAATACAAAGCAACACACACACACACACACACACACACACACACACACACACACACACACACACACACACACACACACACACACACACAGAAACGTTAACAGCTTACTCGGAGCACGATACACTTCTGCTGACACTCTTGCTGGAGGGACATAGTTGGAAGGGCTCCACACAGAAGGAAGATCCGTAAAACATAATCAACATAGCAGTCTCGAGCTTTGTTACATTAAATCGGTATAGTCCATGATTAAACTGGTACTAAGGTTGAAAGTGCATGTGTATAGTTCTTTCCCTTTAACTTGGCCCAGATTTATGTTTTTTTGAAGTTTCTTTCACGTAGCTCAGTGGAGGAGGCGGACAAAGTTACGACCCTTCATTCTTTCCATATCACTTCCTCGCGACTAACATCATATGCCAGTGTTAATTTACTGCTACAACTCGGGTTTTAAGATGGGGAAATGGAAATTTTAATCCGAGTTAGTATAAATAAGGTATAGTATTGATGGTGACATTGGTACAAATGCTGATTTGAATTCCTTTACTATAAATTCCATTACTTCGAAACCTACTTTTTTCTTGATAACACCAGACGAATTTTCTCATCTTAGGAAGGATTTCTTGTCGGGAAGGGGTAAACAAAGGCTATATCCAAGCCCTCCAGTTCGAAAAAAAATTCTAAGTTGTGTAAAATCGAATGGATACAGCAAAAATATAATGGAAAAATAATTCGACGCATCGCCATCTGAAGGAAGGACAGAAACTTTAACCTACGAGAGTAAGGCACATCTATATCTGTCATCAGAATTCTTAAATTTTATTATTATTTATCGTCATACAGATATAAGAAAAGATTGTGTGGTTTCTCCTTCTTAAATGGATGTAAGTAAAATAACTGGATTGGAAAAGGTTTTGTTGAGGAAGAAAGGACAAGAGTCGGATTATAAGAACAATAATACTAATAGTAAGAGGATTACGTCGAATCTTCGGAAGCCATTTCTCTCTCTCTCTCTCTCTCTCTCTCTCTCTCTCTCTCTCTCTCTCTCTCTCTCTCTCTCTCTCTCTCTCTCTCTCTCATTAACATCGTTATACATGATCTCTCTCAACGTAAATATGAGTACAATATACTATGGACTTTGAAGCAGAAATAGTCTGAATTAAATAATATGCCATACTGAATTCCTGATGCAGATCGGCTATATTCCTTTTATTTAGATCTACCGCACGATAAGAAAAAAAAATACAAAGCTAAGGTGATAAATTGTTGTAGTGTAGGTAATAAGAATAGTTTTTAGATACACGAAGAAACATATGGGGATGAATTTGAAATGTACTGAATGTGGCAGAGTGGATTCATAATTGCTTCCTTGTTCTGTTAATCACTCTGTTACAGGAGGTATCAACAAAACCGTGTGCAATCGTATTGTGATATCATTGTATCAAGACATCACGAGAGCAAGAGTTACAACACTGAAGGACATGACGTTCTTTTTCTTTGTTCCTCCTTTTCCATCCTTACTTTATCGAACACTTTCTCTTTCCCTCTTTTCCTCCGTCTCATCCTTCAGTGAGTATTTTTTTTCCGATATAAGTCCCTTCTTATTCTCGTCTCTATGTCGTTCCTTTCCTCCATCCATCCTTCTTAATAATCATACGTCATTCCTGCATCCACTCCTTGCTTGACCTCTCTTTTTCTTCTCCACCTCCTCGTCTTCTTTCATTTTCATCTTCTCCTCCACTTTCTTCTTCTTCTCCTTCTCCTCCCCTTCTCCTCCTCCTCCCCCTCCTTCTTTCTCTTCATATTTTTCTCCACCTCCCCCTCGTCCTCCTCTTCATCTTAAACTCTTACCACTAATACTTCGTCTTACTACTACATCTGCTACTATAGGAAGATGAAGACGAAACCAGAAAATGAAGATAATAATAATAATTATAATAATAATTTTAATAATAATAATAATAATAATAATGATAATAATAATCTGGTGATGATGAAGAACAAGAAGACGAAAAAGAAGATGAAGAAGAAGAAATGGACAGCGAAGGACGAGAAATATACCCTGAGTGAGGAAGTGAAACGAGACTGATGAGAATGTGATGTGTGTGTGTGTGTGTGTGTGCATTTATGTATGTATGTATGTATGTATGTCTGTGAGTACGTATATTACATATCGTCTCTCTCTCTCTCTCTCTCTCTCTCTCTCTCTCTCTCTCTCTCTCTCTCTCTCTCTCTCTCTTATCATAAAGTTTTGACTGATAGGAAATATGGATTGGTTCGGAGAGAGAGAGAGGGGGGGGGGCTAATGACGTCTGAAATAATCACCTATATTAATTACAGGACAAAAAATGAACCACGGGAGAAATTTGTTGAAACAAGAAGCAGCTTAGTGTGCTGAAGTGGCACATATAATAATAATAATTATTATTATTATTATTATTATTATTATTAAATGTCTCCTTTGGCGACCTCCGCTCAATGTCAAAAGGCTAGAATTTAGTCATAACTCGGGAACCAGTGGGCCGATTGGACTGGAAATTGTTTTTTTTTTTTTTGTTTTTTTTTTTTTTAAGTTAGAACATTTTAATGGTAGTCTGGTCTAACAAAATTCTGCTACGTTGCACCGTTTTTGCTGTCCTACGGTAACAAACAAACCAACACATACAAAAATCGATCATTATAATACAGATTTTATTATTATTATTATTATTATTATTATTATTATTATTATTATTATTATTATTATTATTATTATTTTCATCATTATCACATACCGGTACTAGATACAGTAATCTCTCGATTATCAGGACGCCATTACCTGGACAATCCTTTACCTGGACGCTGTGATCTGGCTGTTTGGAACCATTATTCGTACATTCTTCCACAGTATCCGGAGAAAATGCTTGAGTCCTGCGGAAATTATGGCCATGCGAACATTTTCTTGCCGGGCCAGGCGGGAATTGCCCAGTGGAGCAGCCGTGCCCAGCTGGGTAGCCTACCCAGCATCCACTAGAGACCCCACCACTCGGTCTTAGTTCCTGCGCTGTGACTGTGTAGTAAACATTTCTTCCCAGGCACATATTCCCGATGTCTGTTGCTATTCAACACTTTTGCTAAATGCTTGAGCCATGGGTGATGCTCGGGTTGTACCTCACAAATTAACCTCATGATTCTCTTGTGTCTGTTCTCAGTGTATTTCCCGGCAAAAACTACTGCAAGAAACCCAACCTAACCTACCCAATCCTAACCAAATGTAACCTAACCCAGCCTAACTTAAACCGGGACGGGTGCGGAACTCCAATAGGCTTCGGGATTAGGCTTCCTGGACAATTGTTATGATGGCAAACTTGGTGGTTTTTGTGATTGTTTCATACCTGCTTCAGACCTTGCTATTCCTTGCATGCCTCTTCCTAGGATGTATGATGATGACCTTTTCACCAGCGAAAAGGAAGAGGGTAGTGCTTACTCTTTACATGTGGGAGATCCTGGGTAAGATTAATGCGGAATGGTCGAATCATGAGTGTTGACAAACTTATTCTAGCTTATTCTACTGTACAGTCATGGTAAAAAATAATCACCTATCCTCCGGTACCCTGTGCCTCAGGCTGGCTCCATTTCTGCACACAAAGTCACAGTGGGGTAAGAGTAGCTTAGAGGGAGGGGCCAGAGAGAGAAGTGAAGGTGGGTGGTGGGTCGAGTGATGGTGCTGGGGTGGGGTGAGGAAGGGGAGGGAGGGGAGATAGAGGAAAGAGATTGGAAATCGTAGGAGGGGAGATAGAAGAAAGAGAATGAAAATCGAAGTGGTGGTCACATAATTTGGGCATTTGGTTAAGAAGGTAAGTAATGATAATGCTGCATTACACCTTCTATAGTGGCTTAAGATAACAAGCTTTAGATAGGTGGTTATATCTTGGACTGGCTCGTGGGATATATTTATTGACGTGATTCACAGCTGATGATCTGGCGAGACGGATCCAACGTTAGTGCATAGCCAGATATTTGTGTTTATCCGTGTATTATATCATCAGACTCAGAATAAAATCCGAATGGCATTGGTTTCCATGTAATAGGTTTGTGTAACAAATGCTCCATAGTTTTACATACAATTACTTTTTGTGTGATAAGATGTCATGTTCTGTTGCAACCACTGAAACCTATGCCGTGGTTGTGGTTCATCCTAATACCATCTTATTGTATTCACTCACATGTAGTCACCATTGTCAGTTATTTTGTGGCACATGCAAGCCCTAGTTAATGGAAAATTGTGTCTGGAATATATTGCCTATAATTGATACAGTTGCATATGGATATCGTATAATAATAATAACATACTTTCTTTTAGGACTGAAATTATACACATCCATCAATTCAGAATATTTCATTTTGATTGACAATATTGTTTAAACCAGAACAACAAAAGAAGCCTTAACCCACCGTGTGCCAGCTATTTTTAGCCCTATGGGTCACCCCAGTGCCAGCCATTTTTTTTACTTTTTTGGGGGGGGGCTAAAATGATAGATTTTGATGTGGAAACAACGAATTTCGCCATCAAAAGGCTCACCGAGGCTCGGAAATAAGTTTTGTTGAGTCCTGCATACTCGTGTAAAGGTATAGATGCTCTCTCATGCTCACCATGTCCGTGAGAGAAAGCCATTTTCCATGTAAGGTATACTCAGGTATTTATACTAGGGAGGTATTTACAACGACTTCACTATATAGTCCTTACACTTACAAGAAAATATTTACAATTTTCACTTACATGAAAATATTTACAAAATGCCTCCACTATGTACAGCACTGGGTGAGGCACATAGGCAGAGTGAGGCAGAGCGAGCGTGAGGAGGGAAGCAAGTGAGTGTATGGCCTTGACAGCCTGGAGGATGGTAGAGGAACAGTTACCTTACATGCCTGCCAATTTTTACCCTCGAATCTTGAAAAATGCAGTCACAGTGAAGTTTTTTATTTTAAACCATTGTGAAACGGCACTGGCACTGGCCACGGAATTGTGTCAGACTGTTTTAAAAAGGCACTGGCACGCGGCAGGTTAATAATTAATCCAGACTCCTTCTGCTGCGATCACATCTTGAAGTCTTTGCGGCACCGATGAAACGATGTTGTAGATAGTTTGGTGGTTCTGCCAGAATGGCTCCCACTCATCCCAGATGTACCTGAGGAGGTTGGCCTGCTTGCCCTTGTTGCCTGGCACCCACGCATTCACAGTCTGGCCCCACACATTCTCAATGGGGTTCAGATCAGGAGAACAAGACGGCCAAGACAAGAGTTCAGTCTGGTTACTCCTCTCGTTAAATCACCGCTTGACCATTCTGGCTGTGTGGATGGGATAGTTATCCTAGTATGAGAGGGAAAGTAAACATTGATTATGGAAACAATACATACAAGAACACACGAATTAAGAAAACAGTGTTTGATATATTACATTTGCCAGTTTCACATTTGTGCAGATGGGGAGCATTTTCAAATATCTCCTACCTGCATGAAGATGATTTTTTCTAGTCATCGCCCGGAAGGTTGGCAGCATAACCTCGTCTAAGATTTCTAAATACACTTCAGTTCACCCGCCCAGGCAATTGAGGTTCACCCACCCCCAGACATTTATGGTTGTCCTCTTACGTCTGTCTTCTGTATATATATTGTGCTGCTCATACCGAGTGTTGTTTCTTCACCAGCAGTGGAGGGCTCCATGAGTAGTTGATGAGGTCTTCTCATTGGTGAAAACAGTGCGGCCCCAATAATCTGAATCCTTCATGACATAGTTTTTGACAAAGTCAAGTCGCTCCCTCACATGTCTTGGTTGCAGACCTCCTTTTGTAGCTGGAACACTATGGTGGACTCCTTCCTCATGTGGGCAACGCCTGACCATCCTGGCAGAAACATCCAGTTGGAGCTGCTCCCTCATCCTCACAGAGTTGCTGAACGGGTTGCGCTCAATGTTTGCTAGGATTATGTTGTCCTCCTCACTCGTCTTTCTTGGTCTCCCTGGTCTATGATGTGATGAAAATAAATTAGGAACTATTTTCATCGAATAAGTAAATGAGACAAGTGAATATAAACGTAAATGAAAATATTAATAGATGAAGAAATAGTATAATACAAATATGGAAATTAATATGTAGAGAACTAAAAATATAGTACCTTATCAAAGTGGCAACAAAATTATAACAAAGAAATACAGAAGTTCATAGAGTACTAAAACAAAATTATATAATTAAGCAGGTGCAGGGATAGATAAATCATTTCTGAATGTGCTGTATACTGTAAATGCGAGTGTCTTGTTATAACATTGATGTAACCAGGCAACGATATAATATCAATATAATACCTCACCATCGTAGATGGTCCACATTACCAGAGTCTTCCCAGCGCGTTAGCCAGTGTTTAACAGTTCGCCTGGTCAGTCCAAGCTCCCTCACTATGTCTGCTATGCTGCGGCCAGCCTCATGCATACCAATAATGCGGCCTCGTTGCATTGCACAGCGTTGCCTCAGCTCCCTGATGATGTGGGTTTGAATGGCCGACCAGTGTCCACAGGATTCTCTCATCACCTCATTGTCACGAGTTGATGCGATTCTCTAATGAAATAAACTCGTGACTTTGAACTTTGGTGGGAAACCGCGAATTCTAGTGAATTCCCATAAGTATCACTCAGCCAACAGCCACGTATTCACCCGATCGGGAGTATTTTCAGAACCACTTTTCACTGTTTCATAAATGATCATCTTTGTGCGCGACATTAGCACCTCCACAGAGTGATTTATTATGGGCGTGTTTCGCTCATTTCTAGCCGTTACCAGTTAGTGGCTGGCCTCAGCCCTCACCCCACTTGTTTGAATTCAGTCAGACTTAGAGCACCGTGGGACAACGACACCCAGTCCATTCCGCTTAGCCCACTCTCTGACCAGTATTTTCTTTTCGTTTTTCCTAGGCTTAAGAGTTTAGTCTAGCTTGTGAGTGAGTGAGTGAGTGTATTCTCTTTGTTATTTTGAATTCATTTTGAAACATGTAACATAAATTTGTTTCACTGTAATTAATAAATTTTCAGTTCTTTTCTTTGAGCTTGATGTAATGTAACCTTGTGTTTTATTCTCCACATTAAGCTTATTTTAGTTATAGCTCCTAGTTTGCATAAACGCTTTGCATTATTCATAACTGGTACTTAGGCCAGTCCTTTATAATAACTTAAATCCGTTGTGCACCAGCAAGAACCTGCTTATCGTTCATAGCATTAGTTATTGATTGTCAGGGGTGGAGTCACTTTCTCCAGAGGCCAACAGTACTAATAAACATACGTGTGAGTAATTAGTCTCTGCTGTGTACTGTTGAGAAAGTTTATAAATTCTCGTTCTTAGGAATCGGCGAAGTAAGCCGGCATAAAGTAATCATTGCTTGATTTTCACAAGTCAGTTCATTGTCCTGTTCTCAAAGTATCAAGTATTATTGAATATTATTCTTTAACATTGCATATTCTCAAAAATCCCGTGACATCTGGCGACCTCATTCCAGGATATTAACTCCTAGCTCTAAAGTTATTCACGAGATAATACTCACTCACTCATTCTTAGGTATTTATTAAAGTCTATAGGCACTATCTTACTGGTGATTATTAATTCATTTTTATCAGTTTTAAGTAATAGTTTTCACAGTCAGTGTTTTATTTAATTTTCTTTCTTTACCAGTTTAATTAGATAAAACTGGTCACCACTAACCTATGCCTATATTCCTTATTCTCGATTATTGGCATCTTTCACTCCAAAATAGCAGTCAGTGCTTAGTTTCTACTTCACTTAGATTGACATCATGTCTACCAACGTCTATGTACAGGAAGCTAAAGATATGGGGCTTACAGACCCCAAAGAAGTAAAGGATTATGTTCTTCTCTCGGCTTAGTCATGAGCAGCAACGCGAGAATGATGCTCGTGAACAGCGTAGAATCCAATGCGAACACGAGCGAGAACAACGTGAACACGAGCAAAAACAACGCAAACTCGAGTTAGAACAACGAGAGAGAGAACGCGAACACGACCGAGAACAACTTGAGAGAGAACGTGAATACGAGCGTGAACAACGAGAACACGAACGTGCCCAGCGAGAAGCACGCGAAAAACATGAACTTGAAATGTTGAAGCTTAAGCAAGAGTCCTTGGCTTCAGACACTTCTGGTGCAGTTGGCCCAACCTCCACGAGCGCTATCCCTGTACATATTATGGCGACCCCACACATCAAGCTTCCTCCATATAAGGAAGGCGAGCGAATCGAGCCATACATAGCTCATTTTGAAGACATGGCTCAACTGTACCAGCTGGATGATGCAGCTAAGTGGCCCCAGTTCCTTAGCTTGTTTAAGGGCCCTGCTCTCGATATTCTCCACAGAATTCGTGGAGACAATCTCATGTATGAGATGAAGGCCGCACTCGTCAAAGCATACGGTCTCACAGTTGACGACGCCAAGAGTCAGTTCATGAGGGCACGCTTACAGGAAAAAGAGACTGCCATTCAGTTTCTTGACCGACTTACTGCTTACTTGGATGAGTGGATGGAGAAAGATGAAACTCCTTCCATGCGTGAGGGGATAATCGACCTTATGCTGCGCACGCAGCTATAAAAGTCGTGGCCTACTGAACTTATGGCTCAGCTTAAGATCTGCCAGGTAAGGGATGCCAGCCAAATAGTGGAGAAGGCTGATGCATTCTTCACTGCATATGGGTATCAAACTCGTAAGCAGCACATCTGGAACAGGAAACCTGATAAAACTGGGAACCCGTCTCAGACTGAACCCCAGCACAAGGCCGTTCTCAGCATAATGGCCAAGGTCCAAAACCGCAGAAGAAGGACCATGGGCAAAACACCTAGAAACCAAAGTGGAAGGGGTACAACAGGTACCCTAACCAGCAGTAGTATCAGCCACACAACCGACCGTCGGGACTGTCCTTTTCAAGGAGACAGGACTTCATTCCTCAGCAGATGCAAGGTGGTCACGTCCCTACCAGTAAGTGTACTCCCCCACAGTTCTCTAGTCCCACAGTGACAGTGAACACTTTGCCACAGGAGGTCAGTGCTCCATCTTCCCCGATAGTGAGTACAACCCCTCAAGTATCTAATTCTCAGGGCCCCATGTTTGCTGCATCATTTATTCAGCAGCCTAATCAGTGGATAGCTGCCTCCTCCACAGGCCCTCCCACAGGTGACAGTGCCTTCCTTGTTCAGCCAGAGTTTGTGGGAGACATTCCTGTGAAGGTCCTGAGAGACAAAGGGTCCTCAGGTTGCTCTGTCAGGCAGAGTCTAGTTCGGCCTGAGGATTACACAGGTCGACAGATCCAAGCTAACCTTATTGATGGATCAGTGAGATTGTTCCCTGAGGCACGTATCCAGGTGGCATCTCCATTATACACTGGTACGACGCTCGCAGTTGTCATGCCAGAACCCTTATTTGACCTAATCATAGGCAAGATTCCCGGTGCCAAGGATAGTTGCACTGAAGATGACACTACTCAGACTTCAGCTATAGTAACACGAGCCATGGCTGAGGCTCGAAACTGTGTCACCCCAGTGACCATTGAATTGCCGCAAGATCTGATGTGTAGCCAAGTTGTTGTTCAAGAACGACATTCTGACCTGACACTTGCTGCCGTGCGAAAGAAACAAAAGGGTAGAGTGATAAAGTATTCACGGGGAGGTCAAACTAAGTTCCTTCGCAAACAAGGACAGCTGTACCATGAGTCACGAACACCCCAGGGCGAGGTTCGACTGCAGTTCGTCGTTCCCGCTAAGTACCACCAAGCAGTGTTAAAATGGGGTCATTGTTCAGCTTCAGGAGGTCACATGGGTAAAAGGAAAATCCAGGTCCATATCCGAGCTGATTTCTTCTGGCCAGGAATGGGATGAGAAATAGATAGCTTCGTGCGTTAATGCAGTGTGTGTCCATGTACCACTACTCAGGCACATGTCCTACCTGTGCCGATTGAAACCACACCCATAATCTCTGAGTCAGTTGAGAGACAGGGCAGTGGTGATGTGAGTGCAGACCTGACGTCTCGCCTGTTGGCCCCACAGGACACAGTACTTCCAGGGTCTGTACATACATATGTACCATAAGTTAAGAGGGAAGTTCAAGAACCCCGCAGAGACAGTTCGAGGCTGTGTATGAATTACCTTGTGGAACGTCTCAAGCTGTGGGCCACTCAGAGGATTCCCGGAGAGTGCACATTATCCACATGAGTGTTCACACCCACGATGGGTGTTAAAATGTGACCTGCCCGAGATTGCGTAAGGATTCTCAGCTTCCTGTCATTAACCCCTTAACAGCGGGGTGTCACTTTCGTGACACTTGGGAGCAAGGGATCATACCGCGGGGCATCACTTGCGATTCTGTGTTATATTGAATTCCCCCAGGCTTTCAAGTGGTAGCTTGTATCATCTATCAGTCCTGCCAATGTCCAACACTAGTCAGCATTCCTAATCTCATCTGTACTCCCATCCATTGTTGACAATTTAGCCATTTCTCCCCCTTCTTGACTCCCCTACCTACCTTCCCTCCATTACTCTCTCCTCTCACCTGCCCGGCCGTGCTACGCTAAGTAAATTTTCCCTGGAATTTTCCACTGATTTCATCCATTGAAATAAGCTCTATGCCCTATTCTTATACCAAATAATATATACCAAAAAGAAATAAGGTAAGTGAGAGTGCCATACACCTGGAATTGGCTAATTATCACCTGACAACACCTCACGTGCACTCGTTCGCTAATTTTCGCTGTTTATTTCCCCTTGAAATATGCCGTATAATCTATTCTCGTACTAAAAATATATATAAGGAGGGAAGGGAGAAGCCTAAGTGATATTTACATTCACCTGGAACTATCTAATTTATAATGTATTGTCTAGGTTTCCTGCCAATCATTTCACTGCTATATATTAGCAGCTGTCAAGAGGCTGACGTTGGCAGTAATGCATTTCCCTAGGTAGGCCACCCCGGCCCACCCCTATCAGTTCACTGTCGTCTTCCAATGTGAAGGTACGTCTGTTTGCTACTGCTAACTTCAGCCACTTTTTACCCCCATGCAAAGGGCCCTGTGACCTTTATCCCCTACTAAACCTCGTGTGGAAAGAGGTAAAGGGCTGACAATTAAAAGAGAGTGACTACGATCATTCTGTTGAGTAAAACAGTGCAAGTGGAATTGTAAATAATGTGTAAAAAATGTGTACACAGCAAGTAAAGCAATGAATGTAAATATAAGTGAACAGTGGAAAATAGTTTTATAAGTTACTTCAAGTGACAGTACATAACACAGTGTAAATAAAATAGAAATGTAAATAATGTAAATAAAATAGAGAATGTAAATAGAAATGTAAATGAGTAGTATAATAAGAATACGAGTATATATACTAAGAGTAATGAAAGTGAAAGTTTCACTCTAGCATGTATGAATACTATGAGTTATGAGAGTGAAGGTGAAAGTGCCATTCACTCTCAATGCTAGTGTACAGGACGAGAAAGTGAATGCTACGTATTTTACTGAAATAAATTGAATGCCTACAGTGACAATAAACTACTATTACTGAAGGAAACTCATGGATAAAGACTGTAGATATATATAAGTGTTATATAGTATTAGAAATATAAACTGTGAGTGTTTTTATGAAAAATAAATGACAACACCAACAGTGAACTAGGGCAAGTGGGAAGGTCATACGCCCTCGTAATTTTCATTGCTTTTGCAGTGTTTTTTGTTTTTTGGAATATGGATTCCAAACTATTTGAGAATCATAGAATAGTGTTTCTAGTGATAATATCAGGCTGCGGTAATCATATTACGGGTTGTCGGGAAGTGTAAAGTGGAGACTTCGTTACCCAACTTCAGAGGTCTCCACAAGTCCTATGGTACTCGATGAAGGCTCAACAAACACCCCAGGAGAAAGCTGAAGGTATGTGCCATAAGCATATGTGATTTTAATATTCTAGGACTAATAACTGATTTTTGGCAAATATGTTTAGAGAGTCTGTCGGAACGCGAATATGCCTGCGTGTGATGCAAGAAAAAGCAAATCAAGCCCGCGGTTAAAGGGTTAATCGTAAGTGTAGAGTTAGTTTAACCAGTATACTGGGTCCCTAGTGAATTGCAGCGTTTGATGTCCTGCAGAAACGCCAAGTCTTTTCTCTCTTGACCACGTTCCCTGGTTAATTTAGCGAATTGCAGCGTTTGACGTCCTGCAGAAATGCCCAGTCTTTTCGCTAATTAAGTTGAGGGTTTAACCAGTAAACTGGGTCAGCTTTTGATGTCCTGCGGAGACGCCTTGACTAAGTTTCCTGGTTAATAATGTAAATAATGTACTTTATGTAACATAAGTAATGATTGCTAGGCAGAGAGAGAGAAATGACAGTATTGATGCTCCACCTTGATTGCTTTCGCAGGTGCAGCTGGTGGGTGCAGCATTGCCGTGCAGTTCAGCTGATCATCCCTGACGCATGCTGCCGCCTCTTCTCTTCTGCCTTATCATCATTATTTACTATAAATTTGCACTACATGATTTTACACATAGGTACAGTTACACCATAACTGTCACACCTACACCATGTATTACATACATCACGCAACATAACAATTAGTTGTTAATGTAAATGTAGCGAACTTTTCGCTCATTTTGACCTGAGTACAGAATTTTTCACCATCTTCACGGAGTTTTTCCCTCAAGCTTGCTTCTATCAATGTAAATACGAGGATTTTTCGCTCACTGGCGACTGTGACTTTCTCCTGTAGCAGGATAGCACACACACACCACAGTGTGAATACTGTGTGACAGAGTTAGGATTTATATGTATGTAAATTGAAAATATATTTTTTTCCTGAGGAAAAAAAAAATTGATTTTGATGGGGTCTAATGTCACGAGTTGGCGCGATTCTCTGTTGAAATAAACTTGTGAAATTGAACTTTGGTGGGAAACCGCGAATTCTAGTGAATTCCCATAAGTATCACTCAGTCAACCGCCACGTATTCACCCGATCGGGAGTATTTTCAGAACCACTTTTCACTGTTTCATAAGTGATCGTCTTTGTGCATGACATTAGCACCTCCACAGAGTGATTTATTATGGGCGTGTTTCGCTCACTTCTAGCCGTTACCAGCTAGCAGCTGGCCTCAGCCCTCGCCCCGCTTCTTTGAATTCAGTCAGACTTAGCGCGCTGTGGGACTAGGTTCGTTGGCCCAGCAGTGTGTACAGCGAGTTCCTGAATCCCCACCTAGTGTGAATCGGCGAGAGGTTCAGCGTGTGTGGCAGTGTCCTTCCTCAGCAACGACGCCCAGTCCATTCCACTTAGCCCATTCTCTGACCAGTATTTTCTTTTCGTTTTTCCTAGGCTTAAGAGTTTAGTCTAGCTTGTGAGTGAGCGAGTGAGTGTATTCTCTTTGTTATTTTGAATTCATTTTGAAACATGTAAAGTAAATTTGTTTCATTGTAATTAATAAATTTTCAGTTCTTTTCCTTGAGCTTGATGTAATGTAAACTTGTGTTTTATATGTCCACATTAAGCTTATTTTAGTTATAGCTCCTAGTTTGCATAAACGCTTTGCATTATTCATAACTGGTACTTAGGCCAGTCCTTTTTAATAACTTAAATCCGTTGTGCACCAGCAAGAACCTGCTTATCGTTCATAGCATTAGTTATTGATTGTCAGGGGTGGAGTCACTTTCTCCAGAGGCTAACAGTACTAATAAATACACGTGTGAGTAATTAGTCTCTGCTGTGTCCTGTTGAGAAAGTTTATAAATTCTCGTCCTTAGAGAATCGGCGAAGTAATCTGGCATAAAGTAAACATTGCTTGATTTTCACGAGTCAGTTCATTGTCCTGTTCTTAAGTAACATTTTAAAGTATCAAGCATTATTGAATATTATTCTTTAATATTACATAGTCTCAAAAACCCCGTGACACTCGTATTGGTGAATTTAGGTCACAATGGTAGATGACATTTTATTCCAAGAATAATCAGCATACTAAAAGGGGGGTGAACAAGGCAATAGTGTTTTGAGCTGGAAACCCGTGGCTCACCCGTAATGTTTGGTCTGTCTTGTCAGTAAATTTCATTAGCCAGCCTTTGATATCACCACCTATCTATGGCTTCTTATCTGGCTCCGTTATGCAGGGTTTAATGAAACATTACCTACCATTATATGACCACCACCTCACATCTCACACACCCTCCTCTACCCTCCCTCGCCTTCTCCCAAGCCCCATCACTTGTCCCCACCTCCTCCAGCATCCTTTCTCTCTCTTGCCCCTCCCCTCCCTCTCTGCCCCTTTTATTCCACTGACTTGCCGCGCAGAAAGGCGCCAGTCCGAGGCATGAGGATACGGATGAACAGGTGATTATTTTTGGCCATGACTCTACCATGATTTTATTCTATCTCACCAAGATTTTATTCCGTTTTACCATTATGTGTTGTGTGCCACTGCATTTTTAGGTCTGCTTGATCGGATAGAATGGTGTTAAACAACGTGAACAAGTGTTGTATGATGTACTGCAGTGCTCTTTTACATTGGCTTTCAGAGTTGTTATATACTAATTGGGGCCAGGGAAGAAGTATATATATATATATATATATATATATATATATATATATATATATATATATATATATATATATATATATAATGATGGCCAGCAAAACCAGAGTGATGATGTACATAATTTATTATTGGTGACGTTTCGGTTTCATAACACAAACCATCTTCAGACCTAAAACAAAAATAAAAACACAAAAAATAAAAAATAAACCAATATATAATTTTCTCATCTTCCACAGAATAAAATAACAGGGAACAGAGCAGGTCATATGAAATAAATTACAATACAACAATTTACCAGCTAAAAACAGAGCAACTGTGTAGAGGAGTCGTGTGAGCCAAGGGATGGTCGTAGCTCTGCCGTTAGTAGAGACTCCGCTATAAGTCTAGTCAAGTCATCTCGTGCAGTGAACAAAATTCGAAAGTTCTGGTTATTTATAGGGTGACTTTCCGAATCTGAAACTGAAGCTCATTATGTAGAGAAAAATATGAGGAGCATAAATTATAGGCCCTAGTCACCAGAGTTAGAATTAAATTACGTTTATATTGGAGGGGAACGTTTGAGTTAAATTTAGTAGTTAATCCTGTATATGTAGGTTTCCTGTATACTGACGTTTTCTGAGGAAAACCCTGTACCACAATGGATTCCCAACTAAATTTGTAGATAAGTATATTGGAATACAGCTAACTAAATTAAGAACCAATACTTTGAAAAAAATTCACACGGTTGAGAAAGCTAAAGTTTATTTTTCAGTACAGTATTTAGGTCCTAAATCAAATTTTTTACGTAACAGGATAATCAAACTAATGCACGACTTTTATCCGCAGATATCGTTGAGGGTGGTGTTTAAATCTCCCCAAATCCTGTCTCAGTGTTTTATGTTCAAAGACCGTATCCCGGATGCCCTGCAGTCCTCGGTGGTGTATCGATTTCAGTGTGGGTGCTGTAATGCATCCTATATTGGTCAAACTAAGCGCCATCTAGTTACCAGGATTGCCGAGCATCAGGGAAGGTCTCATAGGACAGGACTCCCAATCTCGAAACCATCATTTTCTGCAGTTCGAAATCATTCAGATTCGGAAAGTCACCCTATAAATAACCAGAACTTTCGAATTTTGTTCACTGCACGAGATGACTTGACTAGACTTATAGCGGAGTCTCTACTAACGGCAGAGCTACGACCATCCCTTGGCTCACACGACTCCTCTACACAGTTGCTCTGTTTTTAGCTGGTAAATTGTTGTATTGTAATTTATTTCATATGACCTGCTCTGTTCCCTGTTATTTTATTCTGTGGAAGATGAGAAAATTATATATTGGTTTATTTTTTATTTTTTTGTGTTTTTATTTTTGTTTTAGGTCTGAAGATGGTTTGTGTTATGAAACCGAAACGTCACCAATAATAAATCATGTACATCATCACTCTGGTTTTGCTGGCCATCATTAGATTCCGCTTCCCACAGCACGAAAGTATCGCTAATATATATATATATATATATATATATATATATATATATATATATATATATATATATATATATATATATATATATATATATATATATATAATTTGTTTTTAAATAACAACATAGAGGAAGGAAAAACAAATGAATAAAAAAATAATCCATACACGAGATTACTGGCATCCTCCATTCATAAAAGATCTGTAACAGTGTAGGCATAATATGTTATAGCACAATTACTATATGTAACTACGGTATGCAACTATATAGTTATAGGAAACAATATGTATAACAGGTAGTTATGTCTGAGTTCTCCAGGAAGAGACAACTATACATCCCCATGCCTAGACGAATCAAGAATGCCAAACACCTCTGATCTTGTGCCAGAAAAATGACCAACACACACACACACACACACACACACACACACACACACACGCAAACACACACACACACAAACGTACGCACAAGTACGCCCACACACTCTACCCGGAAGCTAGAGGGAGATATAAGTCCATATCACATGCAGGAAAGTTAGTCAGAGTAGGACAGGAGAGAACAGGTGTTAGACAAGGAGAGAGTGACAGAGAGTAGGAAAGTAAGATTACTGTAAAGTAGGAGGACTGCAGCTAGCATAAACTGCTACTAACCATAGGCTACACGGGTCATGCCAAGGTCTTAACTTTTATTCATATAACTGTCTCACAATAAACCCCATCGACCCAAATCTGTCTATTTGATAATTCCACTTAAAATACGAAGAGAATAACAGAACAGAGAAGGCCTACATCTCCTACAACGCCTCACCATTACTCTCTCCTACGATTCAACCAGATAACCTTCTCTATAATTACACCCACCAGCAACGTTCACTTACATTGGTGACAGTGGTGAACAACAATAAAATATGTTACTTACATTGGTGGCTGTCACGAGTCGGCTCGTGACATCATTTGGTGGGAATCCGCGAACTCTAGTGGGATCCCAGTGTTTTTCGTTCAGTTTAACCGCTACGTATTCACCCGGTCGGGAGTGTTTTTCAGGCAATTTTTCAATGTGTCAAATTATCGTCTTTGTGCGAGACATTAGCACTTCCACTCAGCAATTTATTATGGGCGTGTTTCGCTCATTCTAGCCGTTAGCAATGCAGCCACAACACTCGCCTCTTTCCCACGATTTAAAGTCAGTCAAGGTTTGAGTGCCGTGAAAGCAGGTTGGGCCCAGAGCGTAGCAGTGACGCCGTTGTCCAGTTCCTGAATTTTCACCTACTGTGATTGGCGAGAGACTTAGCGAGTGCAGTGTCCTTTCAGTAATGACGCACAGTCATCTGCTTTGTCCACTTTTCTGACCAGTATTTTCTTTTCGTATTTTCCTAGGCTTAAGAGTTAGCTTTTGAGTGAGCGAGTCAGTGTGATCTCCTTAGTTTGAATTCATTTTGAATTGTAATGTAAATTTATTTTATTGTAATCAATAAATTTAACAGTTCTTTTTCTCGAGCTTAATTTAATGTAAACTCGTGTTTTATTTTCCATATTAAGCTTATTCTAGTTGCACCTCCTAGCTTGCAAAAACGCTTTGCTATTCGTAACTGGTATTTAGGCCAGTCATTTCGTATTAAGCTTAAAATCCATTTTGCCATCAAGGAGTTAGTGCATCAGCAAGAATCTGTTATCATTAATAGCATTAGTTATTGATTGGCAGGGGTGAAGTCACTTTCTCCAGAGGCTAACAGTACTAACAAACAGCATTTGTGAGGAATTAGTCTCTGCTGTGTACTGTTGAGAAAGTTTATAAATTCTCGTCCTTAGAGAATCGGCTAAGTAAGCCGGGATAAAATAATCATTGTTTGATTTTCACAAGACAATTCATTGTCCCTGTTCTCAGTATTATTGAAAATTATCCTTTAATATTGCATATATCTTAAAAACCCCGTGACAATTGGCGACCTCATTCAAGGATATCAACTCCTAGCTCTAAAGCTATTCACGAGATAATACTCACTCGTTCATACTTAGGTATTTATCATTAAAGACTATAGGCACTACCTTACTGGTGATTATTGATTCATTTTTATTAATTTACATAATACTTTTCACAGTCAGTTGTTTGTTTAATTTTCTTTCTTTACCAGTTTAATTAGATAAAACTGGTCACCACTAACCTGTGCCTATATTCTTTATTCTTGATTATTGACATCTTTCTTTGCAAAAATCACAGTCAGTACTGAGTCGCTAGTTTATTAGATTGAGTTAGCATCATGTCCACCAGCGTCTGTGTACGGGAAGCCAAAGATATAGATCTTACGGACCCAACTGAAATTAAGGACTTTGTCCTCTCTTGGTTTAATTACGAACAGCAACGCGAGAATGATGCTCATGAAGAGCGTCGAATTCAGCATGAAGAACGCGAAAGAGGACGTGAACACGAGCGAAAACAATGCAAGGAACGTGTGAGAGAACGTGAGCACGAGCGAAAACAACGCGAACTCAAGTTAGAACACGAGCGAAAACAACGCGAACTCGAGTTAGAACATGAGCGAAAACAGCGTGAGGAACAAGAGAGAGAACGTCAATACGAGTTACAACAACACGAGAGAGAACGAGAAAACGAACGTGCCAAGCGAGAGGCACGCGAAAAACATGAATTTGAAGTGCTAAAGCTCAAGCAAGATTCCTTGGCTTCAGACACATCTGGTGCAGTTGGTCCAAGCTCCACGAGCGCTCTCCCTGCACATGTTATGGCGACCTCACACATCAAGCTTCTCCCATACAAAGAAGGCGAGCGAATCGAGCCATATATAGCTCGTTTTGAAGACATGGCTCAACTTTACCAGCTGGATGATGCAGCTAAGCGGCTTCAGTTTCTTAGCCTGTTTGAGGGCCCTGCCCTCGATATTCTGCACAGAATTCATGGAGACAATCTCACGTATGAGATGATGAAGGCCGCACTCATCAAAGCGTACAGTCTCACAGCTGACAACGCCAAGAGTCAGTTCATGAGGGCGTGTTTACAGGATAAAGAGACTGCCGTTCAGTTTCTTGACCGGCTTACTACTTACTTAGATGAGTGGATGGAGAAAGATGAAACTCCTTCCATGCGTGAGGAGATAATTGACCTTATGCTGTGCATGCAGCTAGAAAAGTCGTGGCCTACTGAACTTATGGCTCAGCTTAAGATCTGCCAGGTAAGGGATGCCGGCCAAATGGTGAAGAAGGCTTTCTTCACTGCATACGGGTATCAAACTCGCAAGCAGCATACCTGGAACAGTAAAGCTGATAAATCTGGGAAATTTTCTCAGACTGAACCCCAGCAACAAGGCCATTCTCAGAATAATGGCCAAGGTCCAAAACCACAGAGGAAGGACCAGGGGCAAAACACTCAGAAACCTGAGTGGAAACGGTACAACAGGTACCCTAACCAGCAGCAGTATCAGCCACGCAACCGACCGACTGGACAAACCTTTTCACCACCACCCCCAGTGTATAGGAGGCAGGAGGCGAACGTAGCCTTCATTCCTCAGCAGCAGCACAGTGGTGCTGTCTCTACCAGTACGGGTACTCCCCCACAGTTCACTAGTCCCACGGCGACAGTGAACCCCCCTCTGCAGATGGCCAGTGCTCCATCTCCCCAGGCAGTGAGTATGACCCCTCAGGTATCAAATTCACAGGGCACCATGTTTGCCGCATCATTTATTCAGTAGCCTAATCAGTGGCTAGCTGCTTCCTCCACAGGCCCTCCCACAAGTGACAGTGCCTTCCTTGTTCAGCCAAGGTTTGTGGGAGACATTCCTGTGAAGGTCCTGAGAGACAACGGTTCCTCAGGTTGCTCTGTCAAGCAGAGTCTAGTTCGGCCTGAGGAGTACACAGGTCGACAGATCCAAGCTAACCTTATTGATGGATCAGTGAGATTGTTCCCTGAGGCATGTATCCAGGTGGCATCTCCATTTTACACTAGTACAATGGACGCAGTTGTCATGCCAGAACCTTTATTTGACCTAATCATAGGCAATATTCCTGGTGCCAAGCATAGTTGCACCATAGATGACGCTACTCAGATTTCAGCTGCAGAAACACGAGCCATCGTTGAGGCTCCGAACTGTGTCACCCCAGTGACCATTGAATCGCTGCAAGATCTGATGTCTAGCCAACATGTTGTTCAAGAACAACATTCTGACCCGACACTTGCTGCCGTGCGAAAGAAACAAAAGAGTAGAGTGATAAAGTATTCACGGGGAGGTCACGCCAAGTTCCTTCGTAAACAAGGACGGCTCTACCGTGAGTCACGAACACCCCAGGGCGAGGTTCAACTGCAGTTTGTCATTCCCACTAAGTACCACCAAGCAGTGTTAGAATGGGGTCATTCTTCAGCCTCAGGAGGTCACATGGACAAAAGGAAGATCGAGGGCCATATCTGAGCTGACTTTTTCTGGCCAGGGATGGGACGAGAGATAGATAGTTTTGTGCGCTCCTGCAATGTGTGTCCATGCACCACTAATCAGGGACATGTCCTTCCTGTGCCGTTTGTAACCACACCCGTAATCTCTGAGTCAGTTGAGAGACAGGGCAGTGGTGAAGTGGGTGCAAACCTGACATCTCGCCCATTGGCCCCACAGGACATATCATGTCCAGGGCTTGTACATACATATGTACCGTATGTTAAGGGGGAAGTCGAGAACCCCGCAGAGACAGTCTGAGGCTGTGTATGAATTACCTTATGGAACGTCTTGAGCTGTGGGCCTCTCAGAGGATTCTCGGAGGATGCACAATATCCACATGAGTGTTCACACCCACGGTGGGTGTTAAAACGTGACATGCCCGAGATTGTGTAGGGATTCTCAGCTTCCTGTCATTAATCGTAAGTGTAGTTAACCAGTAAACCAGGTTCCATTAGTGAATCACAGAGTTTGATGTCCTGCACAAACGTCCAGTCTTTTCGCTAATTAGGTATAGGGTTTAACCAGTAAACTGGGTCAGCGTTTGATGTCCTGCAGAAACACTTTGACTATGTTTCCTGGTTAATAATGTAAATAGTGTACTTTTAGTAACATAAGTACTGATTGCTAGGCAGAGAGAGAGAAATGGCACTTTTGATGCTCCACCTTGATTGTTTTTGCAGGTTCAGCTGGCGGGTGCAGGATTGCTGTGCAGAACAGCTGATCGTCCCTGACGCATGCTGCTGCCTCTTCTCTTCTGCCTCGTCGTCATCATTTACTATTGATTTGCATTATGTAATTTTACACGTAGGTACAGTTACACCACAACTGTCACACCTACACCGTGTATTACATACATCACGCTACATAACAGTTAGTTGTTAATGTAATTGTAGCGAACTTTTCGCTCAGTTTGACCTGAGTACAGAATTTTTCACAGTCGTCACGAAGTTTTTCCCTCAAGCTTGCTTCTATTAACGTAAATACGAGTTTTTTTTTTTATCACTGGTGACTGTGACTTTCTCCTGTAGCAGGATAGCACACACACACCACAGTGTGAATCTTGTGTGATTGAGTAGGATTTATATGTATATATTGAAATTTTTTTTCCTGAGAAAAAATTTCTCTTTTGATGGGGCATAGTGTCACGAGTCGGCTCGTGACATCATTTGGTGGGAAACCAAGAACTCTAGTGGGATCCCAGTGTTTATCGTTCAGTTTAACCGCTACGTATTCACCTGGTCGGGAGTGTTTTTCAGGCAATTTTTCAATGTGTCATAAATGATCGTTTTGGTATGAGACATTAGCACTTCCACTTAGCGATTTATTATAGGCGTGTTTCGCTCATTTTAGCCGTTAGCAATGTGGCCACAACACTCGCCTCTTTCTCACGGTTTGAAGTCAGCTAAGGTTTGAGCACTGTGAAAGCAGGTTGGGCCCAGAGCGTGGCAGTGCCGCCGTTGTCCAGTTCCTGAATTTCCACCTACTGTGATTGGCGAGAGACTTAGCGTGTGCAGTGTCCTTCCAGTAATAATGCCCAGTCATCCGCTTTGTCCACTTTTCTGACCAGTATTTTCTTTTCGTATTTTGAGTGAGCAAGTGAGTGCGATCTCCCTAGTTTGAATTTATTTTGAAAAGTAACATAAATAAATTTAACAGTTCTTTTTCTCGAGCTTAAAATAATGTAAACTCGTGTTTTATTTTCCATATTAAGCATATTCTAGTTGCACCTCCTAGCTTGCATAAACGCTTTGCTATTCATAACTGGTATTTAGGCCAGTCCTTTCGTATTAAGCTTAAAATCCGTTGTGCCATCTAGGAGTTAAAGCATCAGCAAGAATCTGTTATCATTAATAGCATTAGTTATTGACTGGCAGGGGTGAAGTCACTTTCTCCAGAGGCTAACAGTACTAACAAACAGCAATTGTGAGGAATTAGTCTCTGCTCTGTACTGTTGAGAAAGTTTATAAATTCTCGTCCTTAGAGAATCGGCTAAGTAAGCCGCCATAAAGTAATCATTGCTTGATTTTCACAAGACAATTCATTGTCCCTGTTTTCAGTATTATTGAAAATTATCCTTTAATATTGCATATATCTTAAAAACCCAGTGACAGTGGCCAGTGGTAACAACGATCCAACTACGTTCACTTACATTGGTGGCCAGCGGTAACAACGAACCAACTACATTCACTTACACTGGTAGCAGCTGTTCACTTACATTGGCAGCAGCAGTAAACTACAACAAACTACTTCTTACGAGTTTATACAACGCTCGTTGATATTAGTTTAAACATTCATCGATATACGCAGCAGACTACTCTCCTGAACTGCTATAATGGTAAACTACGATAAACTACGTTCACTGACATTGATGGCAAGTGGTAAACGAAGCCGATAAACGTCTCAGTCAACAATCAACAAGCAAACTACAATCAAAATAATTTATGACTACGCTCAATTTGGCGACTTCACGCAATCAAACAAAATACAAACAAGTAAAACAGAGAGCAGGAGCTAGCAGAGCACCTATGCACCTTAACTTCGCCCCTAATCGCGCCTAACCACCTCAACCACAACTTCACGATTTACGGAAACAATAGCAACGATAAACTACGTCAATCAACAATTCTACAAACCTACAAGTTAACCCGCCCCGTCCCGACCACTTTTTCACCACTGGTACCCCCCAGTCCCGACCATTTTTGGACCCAATTTTTTTTTGCTAAAACTTTCGCTTTTGGTCAGAAACAATGGTCAATCACCAAGAAAGTGTTCACCGGGGTCCATAAGTGGCCTAAACAGGTATACCTTCGTTACACCTGGTACCGTGTTCTGTGTAGGTGGTCTGAGGCTCTCACGTTTTCTATGGTATTATAAGTCTTGGAAACCAATGAAAGTAAGTAGACCTGTATTTATTACAAACATAAAAACATGTGATAGAAGAGTAAATTGGATTTTATACAAAAATAGAGTTGAAATAAGCATTGTACCATTGTGCGAACCGAGCAAAATCGGCCAGACTGGTCACGATGAATCGCTAACATTGCTGAATCATGATACATATCATTTTTTCTACTTACATAATACATTTCCAATAACATTACACCATTTTACATTTTACTGAACTGTTTTTACGTATTCACAGGACTTTCGATAACATTTAGCGTAATGTTAGCGCTTATTTACGTAGTGAGTGAACTCGCTGTGACTGTTGTTTCAACTCGTATTGTGTTTTTTCAACTTACATAATACTTTCCTAATAACATTATACACTTTTCCACTTTTGAGAACTGTTTTGAGATAGTTTCAGGCCTTACATAAATATTTAGCGTAATAATAGCGCATAATAACACAGACGGTGAAGTCGCTATGACTACTATTTCAACTTACAACCTATTTTTGTACTTATATAATACTTCTCCACTAACATTACACATGTTTCCACTTGATATAATTGCTATCACATAATTGGAGACCTTACTATTCTACTGAGCGTCATATTATCGCATATTTACACAGTGAGTGTTATCGCAATATCATTTGTTTCATCTTACACTAGTATTCAACTTATAAATTACTTTCCTACTAACATTACACCCGTTTCCACTTTATATTCTTGCTTTCACATATTTACTGACCAGAGTGTTAGACTGAGCGTCATATTTTCGCAGATTTACACAGTGGGTGTAGTTTTGATATCACTTCTTTCAACTTACACTATTTCTCAACTTATATATTACTTTCCTGAAAACATTACACCCGCTTCAACTTTATATAAGACTTAGCACATACTGACTGGCCTTACCATTATACTGAGCATCATATTGCCATCCCACACAGTTTCAGTAGTGTAGGAAGTTATGGTACTCTCTGAAACATGGCTGAAGGCACAACGCAACATTGCACTCTACACACTCGTACCTTGTGTCTTTTCTCTGAGTGGCTGGTCTGACTGCAAGTGCTTGCATACATGGCAGCGGCGCTGGGGTTTACGACGGTTTGGTTCAGAAGGGATTGTGCTAGGATAGTGGCGTCCTGCGAGGTGTAGGGGAGTCTGGGCAGCCATGGGGGTGTGGGTGCGGTGTGTGGGTCTGTCCTGGGCATGCCTGGCGATTATTTCACGTGCCAGCTCCCTCACAAACCCCTCAAAGGTCTCTGATACTCCTGTTGTCATGGCGTGCAGGTAGTGTGCATTCAGGACCGTGATGTCAAGCAAGTGGAAAAAGAGCTTTTTGTACCACTTCATCGTGGTCCTGGCACAGTCAGTCATCGAGTCTGACTGATCCACTTGCCTCATGTTCAGATTATAGTCCAGTACAGACTCGGGTTTCCAGACGTTGCGCCTCCTCTCGCTACGGTGATCAATGGAGTCTGTGCGGTGCATCAAGGGGCTGTGTACAGTTGATAGGAGGCAAACTTCCCTGTTGTGGTTCGACAGGGTGGCAAGGATGTTATTTGCCTGGAAGAAAACCACCTCGTTTTTGTCAAGTTTCCTCCCTATCCTGACCATATGGCGACGATTTCTCTTGACTGTAACACAGACTCCGGTGTCGTGTTGGTGGAGGAACCTAGCGAGAAGAGGGCTAGTATACCAGTTGTCCAGGTACAACACATGACCACGATGAAGGTACTCCTCTATCATTGTCTTCACCACGGCCCCTGAGAGTCCTATACTACGATCTTCTGTTATATCTGTCTGTGCGCCCGTGTACAAGACTGTCTTGCACATAACCAGTCTTACAGTCACACATAACAAAGATCTTGAACCCGAAACGGTGTCTCTTGCTGGGTATGTACTGGTGAAAGGAAATATTGCCTCTCCACAACACAAGACTCTCGTCTATGACAAGGTCTCTGTAAGGATAAATTGAGGAGCGGAACATTTCCCGTAAATGATCAAATACCAGCCTAATTCTCGTCATTTTATCAGTGTTATTTGCATTAGCTGGATCTTCTGCATCAAAAAAGTGGAGGCGGCCGAGAATCTGCTGAAATCTATTACGACTCATCACCTTTCCAAAGAAAGGTGTGATGGTCATTGGGTCAGTGGTCCAGTATGCAGGTATTTGGTTTTTCTTACCACACCCATCAAGAGAACCAGGGCAAAAAATAAGAACATCTCAGAAATTATCACAGGATAGTCATATTGCTGGGAATGCCTACTTGTTGTTCCCAAACGTTCACTTTCACGGCACTGTGTTCGTGAAAATATGTTTGTCTGTTCCACTATGCACCCCACAATTCCCCAAAGAACAAGTGGAAGAAATCCACCCTAGTGGAACCCGCATGCACACCTGGAGCCGTGCAACCAGACCGCCACTCCTCATTGAAAGGGTGAATGATGGGAGTAAAATTACTCCCATCCTCCCAGTTCCACGAGACACCACCGTCTCCAGCCAAGTCCCCATCGTCGCCTTCGTCAGGGTGGTGAGGTGAGGGTGGTGGGGGAGGTTGGGGAGGTGGAGAGCGGTGCCTTTCTCGTACTTCTCTTCCCTCTCCCTTTTCCTTTACCCTTTCCCTTCCCTTTCCTTCCTTTCCCCACATCCTGGGGCTGTGGGGAGGAAGTTTGGGAATATTGTGGGGCGAAAGACGTGCTGGGGAGTGGCTCCACCTCCTCTCCCCTAGGCCTACGTGCACCACGTGCTCGTGCTGCCTCCCTCACACCACTTTCCCTTTCACCCGGCACTCCCGCCACACCACTTTCCCTTTCACCCCGCACTCCCACCACACCACTTTCCCTTTCACCCCTCACTCGCACCACACCACTTTCGACTTCCCCAGACAAAACACTTGGACCATACCTTATTTGCCTTCTCGCCCCACCTTCTGATCCTCGGGGTGAGATTTTTTCCTTCCCCAACCACAAGGCGACATCACGTCCTAAGCCGCCGTCATCGTCATCGTCCTCATCCTCGTCCTCATCAGACTCTCTCTCTAGGGGATGGAGAGAGGTCCGTGCAGGTGGTTTGGGTGCAGGCTGGCCTTCCCTTGCCTTACGATATGTCACATACTGCTTTTTCCGGGGCGAAGGGACCTCCTCATCACTGCTTGTTATTTCCTCCTCAAGCTGGATGTAATCTCGATCCACCACATCATCATCAAGTGGAGAATCACTATCTCTAGTGAAGGCATCCAGGGCGGATTGTATTTCGTCGTCTGAGAGACCTTTCCGCGCCATGTCTGACGTGGGTCACTGCTAACAGGTGAGTGACCAAGACAAGGGCGAGCGTGGGTCATGCGGGGTCTGGGATGCTGCCCACCTGGCGGCAGGTAGGGGAGGCTTGGGTAGGTGGGCGAATCGAAAATCTCGCGCGAGTTTTTAATATTGTGGAAATTATGAACCTTGCAATTGCAGGACGTTAAAGTACGTCGACGGGATTGGCAGTGACAAAACGTGAGGACGCAGAAGAACGTCAACGGGACGCCGCGGGTTAATCTCAACAAGTAAGAAAAATCAAGCACTACAAGTTAAGAAGGAGCATGAGTGAACAAAGAAGTGAGAAACGACAAACAATAACAAACAAAAGTAAGAAAAGAGGAAGTGCATCTGTATTGTGCCAATAGTGTTGACCCAGCATGGTGATGTACAGTAGCATCAACACATTTCTCCCTTCCCCAGCACTACCAGCACCACCAACTTCATCACAACCACATGGGAGAGGCAGCAGCTCAGCAGTGTCATCATTTGCTAAGATCATCAAACCACGTCAATGAGTACAAGTGCCTGACAACACCAGCCTGCCGTCCTGCACCTGCCTGCTTGCCTGCCAGCCTAACTGCCTACCCCACAGTGACGACACCGAGTGCTGACGCAGTCATACTAGGACCCTGACCTACCTCAATCAAACCCTACCAACACCCTTCAACCAACATCACCACCCCACAGTTAATATCAATGAGTCGATCATTTACTATATTAGTTTAACAGTACTGCTTCATTTATATACTACCTTACTTATATATACAGTGACAGACAATATATATCCTTGCATGAACACACACACACACATATATATATGAAAATCTAATAAAACCAGAGAATCAAAATACATATTACAGTTACAAAGGAAAATCAAGTGAAAATGCCTAACACAAATGGAGCTACCAACAATATGCTGTACTCAGTCACACACATTAGTGCTTACTACCTGTACCTAAAGGTGAACTTAAAAATGAGCAAATATATCAAAGTGACTTCACAGCCTTTGGAGGACTACAGTATCATGTGATGTGTGGTACAGAGGAAACTAAGTGAACACTAATACATACTGTAAATATTGTATATATAATTTTATATAAAATAACAAAATATGGGGCTACATATAATATCATTTAAATATAAACTGTCCAACATACCAAGCCAGTACACCTGTGGTTTCTTACATAACTAAGCCAGTACAACTATGGTGTCTCAAATAAACAAGGACATCAAATATGGCTGATTCATGACATGATTGTATTGCTATGATTGAATAAATTATATACATATATTTCAGTTATATAGCTACAATGATCACACTTGTGATTACTGCAGTTTTGTTCAAAATTGCCACATTTATGTAACTGCAATTTGTTACAACCACATTATGTAACAGTTGCATTAACAAGATGTAACTACCATTTTATGGCCAACACAATTATGTAACAGTTGCATTAACAAGATGTAACTACAGTTTTATGTCAAACACAATTATGTAACAGATGCAGTAACACAATGCTATGTTACAATCACACTAGCGTAACAGTTGCATTAAAATGATGTACCCACAATAGCATTAATACGATGTAACTCTAATTATACAATATTCATACAGTTATGTAACTTCGATAATATGTATTTCACTTAATTAACTTGCAAGTTAATTGAAATGTGTATATGTATGTATTAATACATTATGGCTATCGTTGGTACGACAGTGCGAGTGACCGAGCGAGATGTAGGCATAATAAAACAACACTATATGTACAGTATGCAGCTATGTAGCTATAGGTAACAATATGTAAAGCAGGTAGTTATGTCTGAGTTCTCCAGGAAGAGACAACTATACATCCCCATGCCTAGACGAATCAAGAATACCAAACACCTCTGATCATGCTCCGGAAACATGACCGACACACACACGCACAAACGTACACACACGTATGCCCACACACTTTAGCTGGAAGCTTGAGGGAGATTAAGTCCGACATAACACGTAGGAAAATTAGTCAGACAGAGTAGGACAGGAGAGAACAAGAGTTAGACAAGGAGAGAGAGATAGGGAGTAGGAGAGTGAGAGTAAAGTAGGAAGAATGCGGCTAGCATAAACTGCTGCTAACCATAGGCTACACGGGTCACGTCAAGTTCTTTACTTTTATTCATATAGGCCTAACTGTCTCACAATAAACCCCATTGACCCAAATCTGCCTATGTCATCATCCCACTGAAAATACGGAGAGAATACCGGAACAGAGAAGGCCTACATCTCCTACAACGCCTCACCATTACTCTCTCCTAGTGCCCCTCCCATCTATAATTACACTCCTCGGCTACGTTTACTTGCTACAGTTGGACTTGAACAACTGTAGGTTGAAGTTTAGGGCGAAACAACTCCGTGGAAGCAAGATCCGGAGAGATGCAGTTCGGCGAACAAAAAAATTCTATTAGTCATATGTTCTGCAATATGGCTGTGTAACATTCCAATCATGAATGCTACCAGATACCAGAGGGAAGGCATAGAGAGGTGGTTTTATGGACGCGACTTCGTCTGAGCATTTGCCATGCAATACTCTGTAAAATAATGCAAAGGAGGCAACATTCCTTCTTTCTTGTTGGGGAGGTAGTTTATTTATAATAGCAGGGTTATAGTTCCAACAGCTTTGTTCTGAATTTTGTCTAGTCCCTTTAGTGCAACTTCTCCACATTCATTCCACAGGGGTGAGCAATGTTTAAGCTGAGAGCACACATGACTCTTATACATTACAGCTAACTGCTCGTCGTGAGGAAGTTACGGACTGTACAATAATCTTAGTTTCTCTGAAGTGGTTTTAGCAAGTGATCTGACATGAGAGGTCCAGCTGAGGGCATTGTTAAGTGAAAAACCGAGATTTTCAATAGTTTGGGAGATGGGAATATTAGTAGCATTGAAGGTAATATACGAATCTGGCAATATCGGTCTATTAGTAAATTGTATATATTTGGTTTTCTATCTATCTATCTATCTATTGCCAGACGCCTCAATCCCATACGGGGTGGCCACAAACAAATCGCCTCTACGTCGCCCTGTCCCCTGCCATTTCACTGCCCTGCTCCCAACTCACACCCCCCTTCTCATATACCTCTCCACCCCATCCCTCCATCTCAACCTTGGTCTCCCCCTCTCTCTCCCCCCCTCCACCTCACTCACATACACTCTCCTCGTTAGTCTCTCACCCCCCATCTTCTCCACATGGCCAAACCACCTCAGTGTGTTCCTCCTAATGCTTCCTATCACATCCACATCCACACTACAATGCTCCATTATATCCTCATTAGTCAGCCTATCTCTCCATGTGACTCCACAGGCTCCTCTTAAATAACTCATTTCCACTGCTCTCACTCTTGACTTATGTCCTTCCAGCAAAGTCCAAGCTTCACTTCCATACATTAGAGTTGGTATCACAATACTGTCATGTAGTAACTTTTTCACTTCCATGCTCACTTCCCTGTTTCTTATCACCGCTTTCAAGGAACCAACAACCTTTTTTCTTTGTTGTACCCTTTCAAGCACTTCACTCTCCAAACTTCCATCATTACTCATCACACAACCCAGGTACATAAACGTACTCACATTTTCCATTTCCTCATCATCCAACCTCGCTGTACATTCACTGACTTCACCTCTCTCAAAGACCATCTCTTTACTCTTCTCTACATTCACCTTTAGATTCCGTTCCTTACACACTCTCCCAAACTCATCCACCAAGCCTTGCAGATCCCCTTTGTCTTCACTCAACAACACAGTATCATCTGGAAACAACAGTACAGGGAGTTTCCAATCACTGCTCTCTCTCACCAGGGCCACTCCAACATCCACTGCCCTACATTGTACCTCATTTATTACCCCACCCATATACAGTTTGAACAACCATGAAGACATGACACATCCCTGTTTCAACCCACCCTTCAGAGAAGAATTCACTCAGTTCTCCATCCACACGCACTGCAGGCTTAGCACCATCATGCATAAGGCATTCAATAACTTCCCATCTACTCCATATGAGGCCAATAATAACATAGTGTACCGAACGCCACATGTTGAAAACGGAGAAAAACGCAGTTAAAGTTGCATAACTTTCAAAATGCCATAACTTTGGAACTAGTGAATATTTTTTAGTGCTTTTTTTATATTTTAGCTTGAAGTGTTCCTAAGCTTCTTACTAATGTTTTGTGCCCACATCTCTGGCCTCCTCGCTCTTTTTCTGTTATGAGAAGGACCAGCAGCTTTTTGCTCACTACTAGAGTCACTCATGTTCTCGAGACAATGAGAAAAAACACTAAAACAGCTCTGAAAATAGCCAGTTAATCCAGTCAGTGTTCTAGGCCGGCTGGTAAACAAAAAATTGCATCAAATGGAGACAGATTCCCAGATCACAGTTGCCAGTGTCTTGCTGAGCTCTCTGCCTTTCCCATTTTCTGTACATTATGGCTAACTTACCCATAAAATCATCCAATTTTATGCTAAAATATTCCATTGTGTTAGAGTAATGGTACAATAATTAATAATGCCATAAAAAAGAATGCATGACTGTGAGCATAAAGAAATGCTAGTATCTGGTAACACCAGACAACACGTTGCTGGGAGGCACTTGGTACATTCTGTGACCAGCATGAAGGCTTGTCGATCCACTGAGGTGAAGCGGGCAGTGAAACTATATTACAGAAGGGGAATTTGGACCCTAATGCCAGTTGCTTTCTGTACCTCGTGGTTGCTTTCCAGATCAAAGAGGGTTTGGGCTACATACTGGTGTACATAACTTGGTTTCGCTTGCAGTGGCGCTGGGTACACTATGTTATTAGGGGCCTCATATATTCTTAATACTTTCCACAATCCTTGTCTATCCACCATGTCATATGCTTTCTCCAAATCTATGAAAGCCGGATACAACTTCTTTCCCTTCTCTAGAAACTTTTCCACTAAATATCTAAGAATGAATAACTGATCTACACAACCTGTTCCTAAAGCCTCCCTGTTCTTCTCCAACTAATTCTTCTGTTCTTTCCCTAACTCTGTCAATAAGAATCCTACCATACATTTTTCTTAATACACTAAGAAGACAAATGCCCCTATGATCACCACACACTTCTTTTTTCCCTCTGTACAAGGGAATACTTATACCTAACTTCCAATCCTCCGGGACTCTACCTTCCTCCCAGGCAAATCTGCATATCTTCCACATCCATTCTACTACTATCTTTCCCCTATGCTTCAGCATCAAATGAGACAAGGTTGTTTTGTCCCCATTTATTGATGCTAGATAAGTCTTGATTTATGGAGATGGCTGTACTGAGTTGAGACTTAGAGATATTAGACTTTGTAAATGGGTGTCTGATTGTGAATGAACTGTGAAATGTTGAGTCATCTGCATATGAATCGATGGGATTGCGGGTGACAGATAAGAGATCATTAATATGAACCAGGAACAGGGTTGACACCAGAATTGATCCCTGTGGCTCGCCGGCGTTAATTGAGTGGAAATTGGAATATACATCATCATCTTTTAATTTTCTGTCGCTGAAATATGAGGAAAGCAGGGGAACAAAAGACGTTAGTCCATAGCAAGGGAGTTTGGACAGCAAGGAATGGAGTTTGGACTGCAGGGAATGGTGTCACACTCTGTCAAAAGCTTTAGAAATATCAAGGGCTACCGCACGAATTTCTCAATGTTGGTCAATTCATTGATGGATGGTATGAGTTAGGAAATTGAGTATGTCGATGGTGGATCTTTCTCAGTGAAAATCATACTGTCTGTCACTAATAAACTTACCAGACTCAAGATGTTTAACTATGTGTTAGTTCATTATGATTTCAGATACCTTATCAAGAGATGTGATAACTATTGGTCAGTAATCAGAGGGGTAAGACAAACTTCCTTTCTTTGGAATTGGGAGGATATTGGCTTCTTTCCATGAATTAGGGAATGAAGAAGTATGTATGCATAGTCTGAATAATTTACCTAGAACAGAGGCAAGCTCAGGGGAACACTTTTCAAAACAGTTGGGAGAATTCAATCTGGGCCTGGAGCTATGGTGGTTGGTAAATTGTCTAGGATGGATTTTACGTATCTTGTCTGTATTTTAAGTGGGACAATTTCGAGAGAGTCAAATTCTAGTACTGGGACGTTCTGGCTGACTTCTTCTACAGTAGAATTTCTGGCAAATGTACTGGCAAAGATATCTACTTTCCCACTAGGGTCATTTGTAATGTTGTCATCTCAAGATTTTAGTGGGGGAATGGATGATGACTTGTGAAAGTTGCAGTATTATTGAAAGAATTGAGAGTTTACTAGAATATTCTATTGTCATTAGGGTTGTTAACTAGTTTTGGTGCTTGATTTTGAAGAAAGTTTGATTTAGCGAGATTTATTACAGGTTGTGCATGGTTTCCAGCAATGCCAAACTGACAGAGTGATTCAGATATTTTTTTTAAGTAAGTGTTATATGCTAATGACTTTTGGGCCGTTGCTCTTGCACGGTTGCTATCAAACAATTTTGGTGAGTTCGATCTTTTAGTGAACTGTTGACTTGGTATGAATAAATCCATACCAGCTAGTATTAGGTCATTAATGAGGGACTCGGTAGAACTGACATCACTAGAGAAGAAAGACTGCCATGGAATGTCAGTAAAATAATTTCTAAATCCATCCCAGTTTGCCCTATCAATGTGCCATCTGGTCACCCTGTCAGATTCAGAACGGGGAGGTTTATGGGGTCTAACTACAGTAATGAGGCTTTAACGAGATTGTGGTCAGAGGATTCAAGTGGTGACAATACTTCTATCCTGTATTGATTTGGATTATTTGTATGGATTAGATCCAAGAGATGGGCATTATGGCCAGGATTATCTGGTATTCTGGTTGGTTGCTTCACCAGGTGCGTGAGATTAAATGATTTTCCAAATAGCTCACACTCTAGACCAGCATCATCAGTCCTGGCAGAATGCAATAACCATTCATCATTATGGACGTTAAAATCACCCAAAATTGTAATTTCTGTGTTAAGGGCAAGGTTAAGGTTACTCAACTGTGTGGATACGGTGTCAAATACACTGGGTTCTGAAGAAGCATTGGGGGAGCAATAGACTACACAGATATATTTCGTAACATTTAGACAATTTGCTATATACAGCGTGTAATCAAAATTAGTTGAAATGAAGTTTAAAACAGTGTCAACTGCATATTCAGATTTGACATAACAACAGGTGCCACCCTTGTTATGGAAGTTTGTGAGATGGTAACCAGGAAAACAAAATGGAGGTATTTCGGCAGAGAGAGAGATTTGTGGTTCTGTGGTGAACAGGGCCAGAGGGGATATGGACACACACACACACACACACACACACACACACACACACACACACACACACACAGAGTGAGAGATACTAGTTGGGGTAGATAGATACTAGTTGGGGTACCTGGCGTTCCCTCTCCTTATTTACCTTCCTCCTCTTGTCGCATCACCCCATCTCTCTCTCTCTCTCTCTCTCTCTCTCTCTCTCTCTCTCTCTGCAGAGACATAAAACCGTACAGCAAAGCCCCGCTGCACTTACCGCGTAATATAAAATATGGATGTGTGTTAATTAACAGCATTTCGTACTACTCTGCCCCCCTCCCTCAAACCATCAGTCTTTTTGGTCTTAAAACCTTCCTTGGGTCATAAGGATTTCAATATGTAGGTATAAGCCAGGTGAAATGAAAACTGAGGGAATGCTTCGTGAACAAACAGACAGACAAAGAGTGCCCTTTATATATATATATATATATATATATATATATATATATATATATATATATATGTATATATATATATATATATATATATATATGTAACTTGCAATACTTTGGTGATAGAAACTCCGTGTACAAACAGCTAGATAAGGAGTTTATTACAAGCTCACAGTAAAATAGTCTGCCTGGCTAGGCTGTCTGCTATCAACTGATGCAATAACGCCGTCTTCAGGCGTGGGAAAGGGTGCTGACCTAGCAAGATTAGTGGGGGCATGTATGCATTGGGGGGGGGACATGTATACATCGGGGGTAGACATATTGTGGAGGGGGTACACTACTCCACCGGGTAGCTGAGACGGTGTCTCCTGACACCGGGAGTTAAATGGTGTTTGATTATAGGAGTAAGGCAGGACCGGGAGGTTTGTACAAGGGATAAGTATGATACAGGGGCAGTAGGGGAGACATGGCCATGTTGAGGGGAGGGAATTAGAAGGATATATACATATAAGATATACAGTACAAGGAATAATAGGTACAAATCCAGAAAGGGTCGAAAGGATATATAAACATAATGGGAAGTACACAATAATAGTTTGATACATGATAAATAAGGAGTAGATAGGAGAGTTCTATTGTTGTTCTGCCTTCATTTTTTTTTTTTTTTTTTTGTATTTTCTGTAGGATACACTGTCACTCAGTAATGCGTGAAAGAAATACCATCATGTTCTAGTAGGCAGAGTGCTGTTCACAGTGTGGTTAATTGTTAGATGGCAATGGTAGTCACGGAATGTGAGGGCACTAAGGACGGGGAGTTTCTACGTCGTGTGTAGGCCGTACTATGCCTGTAGCGACTCTGATTTCCTGGAGTCGACGTTCCATTTTTCTGACACAACAATGCACTGCACAGATGATGAGTAGAAAACCTATGAAAGCGATAACCACAGGGGGAAACACAACTGTTGGATGAACCCATGAACGGCTGAAGGCCAGAGAAAATTGATCCATAATGAAATCACTGTCATTGAGGAAGGTGAGCATGCGCAAGTGAGGGGAGGTGATGGTAATGTTGGCAGTTGGTAGGGTAGAAGGCATGTCGAATGGTTGAAAGATGTCATAGGAGTGATTATGAACAGCCTGGTGATAGCGAGTGGCGTAAGTGATGACGGACTCTGAATTGACGGTACAATAGTCAGGTGCTTTGTAAAGACCACTAGCGGGGACGGAGCGAACGGAAGAACCAGGACACATGATTGTGACAGAGATGGGAACAGCAAAGAAGAAGTACTGGACATGGTTGAGGTGAGCATGGTGGATCGGGAGGTCAGGAGCTGGGACAAAAGAACAGGCCGAGTAGATGGAATGGTTGCGAACTAAAGCAGACTCACAGGGTGTAGCACTGCTAGGGAAGATAGCGAAAAGGTGGGCAGCACAGAGACGAGAGGTCGGAGTAAGGGAGGAACATTGCTGGAGGCCTGTGGAAGAAAGGAAGGCAACGGAAAGATGATCATGGGAGATGAGGAAATATTCTGAAGGAACAGATACCTGTAACAAGGAGTTGTTGAGGCGGAAAGGGAAGGGAATGATGTGGAAAAGATTAAAGAGATACTCATTCGGGTTGTGTGTACCCATGAGGGCCGTGAGATGGTTCCTGATTCCGTGGAGCAGGTGCGTGTAGGCAGGTAGGGCAATGGCTACGTCGGCCAGGGGCGCAAGATCGTAGCGCAAGGAGACGATGTCGTCGATAAGCATTACCTCGCCTCCCGAGCCGACCAAGGCCCCGGGACGTACTCCACCATCGTCCTGACCTGACCCAGACCCCAGGAGGGTCAGCACTGCCAGCAGGGAGATCGCTAACATCGTACCTAGAAAATCAGGGTAGAGTTAATGGGGGAGGTCGTGAAGAGGTTAATGGGCAGAGCGCAGTTTGGACCGATATTGATTGTTTGATGAATGAGCAGGTGGAGATGGAGATGAAGGAGACTGAGGGATAGGTGGAGACAAAGTAGACTGAGGGATGGGAGGAGGGGAAGAGGGGGCAGGAGGTTGTGGAAGTGACTCTTCCAACACGAGGCCACGGGGTGCTCGCTTTAAGTCATCGACGTGGACCCATCTGGTGTCCCTAGTGGACAGGTCCTGGAGGTGAAACTTGTTGCCTTGTTGAGTGAGGACGCGGTGGGGCCCTGTAAATTTGTCATCCAACTTAGAGGAACGCGTATGGGAATGAGCAAAGACAAGATAGCCTACATTGATAGTGATAGGAGAGGCGGACTTATGTTGGCGCTGCAGCATGTCCTCCTGAGAGGAAGCCAAAGTGGATTGGACATACTGGTGGATTGTCTGGAAGTTGGCCAATTTTAGTTTAACATAATCATCCATGTTGTAGATGGGTTCTGGCTTTGAGGATAAGAGAGAGTATGGGAGGTCCTTGTCAAAACCAAAGAGGATGAAGAAGGGAGATTCAGCAATGGATGCATTGATGGAGCTATTGGTGGAAGATGCCACTTGGGGAATCCAGTCATCCCAGGACGAACTATGGGAGCCTAGATGTCTGAGGCACTCTAAGATTTTTCGGTTGTGACGTTCTACAAGGCCATTGGAAGCCGGATGGTTAGGCACGACATTGCACTTACTGATATGAAAGTGGCGAGAGATCTCATCGAGAAGGCTATTGTTGAATTCTGTACCGTTGTCAGTAAGAATGGTATGAGGGGTACTGAACGGGCAAATTACGTGATCTACAAGGGCACGTGCAACGCTCTTCGCGGTCTTGTCGGAGAGGAGAACGAGGACACAGTAGCGGGAGAAGTGGTCGACCACTACGAACAAGTACTCAGCGCCAGAGTCTGTGAGAGGTAGTTTTAAGAGATCGATTGAGACGGTTTCCCATGGTCGTGATGGGATTGGGTATTGTAAGAGAGGTGCTGGTAAGCCAGTTGATCCTTTGTGGCGGTGGCAGGAGAGGCAAGAGTCACAGTGGGCATTGATATCGCGACGCGTGATTGGTCAATAGTATTTGAGACGTGCTTGGCGCAAGCATCGGTCTTTACCTGGATGGGAAGCTTGAGGAGTATTATGAACAATATGAAGAACCTTTGGTATCAGGGCAGTGGGGACAACAAGTTGGCGTACTTCGCGATTGGGCATATCTTTGCCTATTAGCAGTGTTTTCCTGTACAAGAGATCATCATCTAGCAAGAACTCATCTAGTGATACTGGCAGAGTAGGAAAGGTCGAGGCATCGCCAGATTCTAGGAAATAAATGACTTTGGACCACATGGGGTCTTGGCGTTGAAAGTTTCGAACAACTTCTGACGTTAGTGTAGTATTTTCAGTTACTGCAGGCTGCAGTGATGTTATAGCTGCTGCTACGTAACGTGAGAGTGCGTCTGCAACTACATTCAACTTGCCTGGTACATATTGAAAAGTGGGATTAAAGTCCTGGATGATGACAGACCATCTAGCTAACCTACCTGTTAGGTTGCGATTTTTGAACAAATCACATAGTGGAAGGTGGTCTGTTTGGATATGCACTGGATAACCATAGACTATATCTCTGAAATGTTTCAAGGACCAGATTACCGCTAGCGCTTCGAGATCTGTGACACTGTAGTTACGTTCAGCGGTTGTAAGGGTGCGACTAGCATATGCTATTATGCGCTTCCTTGATGCTTCATCGAGTTGCATCAAAACGGCACCAAGTCCAGTGCCTGAGGCGTCTGTGCAGAGAAGGAAGGGTGTGGTATAATCAGGGAACGCTAGAATAGGGGCTTGTACAAGAGCTGTCTTTAGCTTTTGGAAAGCCTGTGACTGGTCGTGAGTCCAAACAAAGGGCACATTCTGCTTGAGTAAGTGGGTCAGAGGAGCGGCGATCTGTGCAAAATTCCGGATGTAGCGACGATAATAGCCACTGAGGCCCAGGAAACTTCGTACAGCGTCGGTAGTGGTAGGTTCTGGGAAGTTAATGATCGCCTTAGATTATCCTCATTAGTATGAATGCCTTGTGCATCTACGACATGGCCTAGGAATTTGATTTTCTTTCACAGGAAGTCACATTTACTGAGATTGATTTTCTGGCCTGCGAGCTGGAGGCGTTCAAAGACTTGCTGGAGTTTGGTAAAATGATCAGGGATGGATTTACTCACAACAATGATATCATCTAGGTAAGCAAAAAGGGAGTGTCCCATCATACTGCTGAAGACTGAATGGATAAGTCACATGAACACGGAGGGAGCATTTCTCAGACCAAAAGGGAGTCTCTTAAACTGAAAATGTCCAGAAGGGGTGCTAAAGGCTGTAACTGGGCGAGAGGACTCTTCCATTTCGACCTGCCAGTACCCGCTGAGGAGGTCTAAAGATGAAAAGACTACGTTATTGTCACCAAGGGATTCTAGCAAATCAGTGAGGACAGGTAACGGGAAGCGGTCTGGAACGGTGACAGAATTGACCTTACGATAGTCGACTACTGGTCTAAAGTTGCCGTCCTTCTTTGGTACTAAGAAAAGTGGGCTATTCCATGGACTGACGGAGGGTTCAATAATGTCCTGGTCTAACATGTTCTGTACCATTTGATCTGTTTGCTTTCTCTGGCTGTGAGGCAATCGATATGCTGGTATGTAAAGCGGCTGAGTTCCTGGGAGTAGTTCAATCATATGTTTGACAAGGTCTGTTCTACCCATCGGTTCACTGGGTAAGGCAACCACGTTTCTGTACGAGGTCAGAAGGTCGAGGAGTTGTGGCGTATTTTCTGGGAAATCTGTGCAAGTGAGATGTGAGAGCATATCGGGTGAATGCGTCGGCGCAAATCCCGTAGAGTTAATAGTACATACACTGATTGGCGTATCATCAGTCTGAATAGTAGGAATTGAGGAATCCTGGCACACCTTTACGGCCGCTGGGTATACTAGGAAGTCTCCAATCTTTACACCACTTTTAAGTTTTAGTGGAGCATTTGTGACATTGAGCAAGTACAGGTAGCATAAACTGTCCTCTAAGACTGTACACCACGCTGACTCATAAGTCAAGCCATTCACACAACACGTCTCAGGTAGGGTTAGTACATCCACTCCTTCTTTCGCACCGGCAACACAAACAGAGACTTTGGTGAACTCATGCGGTAACAAAATTGTGCATGTATTCGTTACTGCACGTTTCGTCTCTGCGTGTTGGAGAAGATCATTCAGACTGTGTGCGGTAGGTAACTGAGACATGTCTGAGTCAGCGATAGTGTTGTCAGGAGAGGATGTAAGAGCCATGTTCGAGGGCTGAGATGATGTATCAGGGGACAGTGAGGAATTTATGTCCTTGCTCGCAGTCAGTAAAGGAATGATCTCTGTATTCTCAGATGATGATAGTGGTGGTTTGGGCTGGGTTGGGCTTTTTGGTAGTGATAGGGACAGAGGTAATTGAATGACTGATTTGATCGTAAGAACAGGACGGGGACATTCCATAGTGTAAACCGGGAATCCAGAAATGTCTATACTACCACAAGCAGGTAATAATGCAATGGAATGTTGTGCCATGGTAGAGAAACCAATAAGGGCATCTGCGGGATACTGCAAGTCATTAGTGACATGAACTTCAATGGGGATAGGGGGCAAATCTCTGTGGAGTTTGACTTCAAGGGTGACTACTCTTCCCTTAACCTTAAACTCTGAGCCGTTAACACCACATAGGCGAATGTCTGGTGGTTCTAGGAAACTGACGTGGCTGTGATGGCGATGAATAATTTGTAAGGAATTTTCGGAGATGAGATTTAGTATAGATCCTGTGTCCGAGAAGAATGACGTTGGTATGTCATGACTGCTTTCAAGAATGACTAAACCCGAGGATGTTATGGGACTAAAATGGCGGATAGGGAGTTGGGTTTCTGGTTCTACGTGATATTGGTCCGATACGGGCGCGGCGCTTCCCCCGACTGTGGGCAGTTGAGGTAACGACATTCCTCAGTGGTGTGAGTCGTGCTTGATTTGTGGTATTTGCAGTGTGGACGATGTGAGCGGGAAGGAGTACGCTGTCTGATTTGGGAGTGAGGACGTCTGTATGTACGGTCGCAACTGGATGCTTGATGTCCAGGATGACCACAGTACCAGCAAAGAATCAAAGGTTGTCTGTTTCGTCGGGCGCTAGATTGATCACGACCTGCGGTAGGAGAGCGATGTGTGGCAGGTCTGCCGCGTGTGGTGGGACGGGAGCGAGATTGGTCTGGGGTAGTGGAGGTGTGACAGACTGAAGAGGCCAAGGGTTGGGTGGTGCCCTGACGCGTGTAGTTCGAACCTGTTCTTTCATGAATGGCTTTAGTGACCTGAATAATTTTATCCCCTGGATTGAAACCGATTTCCAAGGCTAGCTCTCGCTGTTTAGGAGTAGGCCAGTGAAGGAATCTGAGGTAACCCATTAAGTCAGCAAAGTTGGTGAGTGAAAGCATTGGAACACCATTCTTGTCTTCTAACCTTTTCATGCCTACCAGTAATTGGAGCATCTCGCTACTAGTTGCTTTCATGGCGGCGGCAGCTTCGCGGAGCTTGGCATATTGCGCTGGGACGCGCAAGTCCTCATCTAGTTGGTTTAGGAGATTAATGAATCCCATGAGAGACGCGGTATTTGAATGCTGGCAACAAAGGCTGATGAGTTCTGTACGAAAATCAGCAAAGGTACGAATGCTATCGAAATGTCCTGCACGGATCGCGGATCCGATGTCTGATTTACCGCGGTGCAAGCGACCGAGGAGGTAAGCTACTTTGAGCGATTCCTCGGTAATTTGTCTATTATTTATTTCTGTTTTGACTTCTCTGAGGAAATCATAGACAGACCAAGTTGGGTCCTGGCCGGTAAATTTGGGATGATTGGCATCGTCGAGATAGATAGACTGTGGAGGGTTGGCCATGGCTGGAAGTGTAGAAGTGGCGGCAGGAGAGGTGTGGGAGAGAGAGAAGGTAGTGGCAGTTAAGGGCGAGCAAGACGGGCTATGAAGGGAGGTAGGAGAGGGAACGACTGGGGAAGGAGTAGAGGAAGAAGAAGGGAGTGTAGAGGCAGAAGTATAGGAGGAAGTATCTGGATTTACGAGGGTAGGATGGGTAGTAAGTGATTCTGCGGGAAGTGAAACGGGAGTCTCAGGTACAGGGCGGTGGTACTCTTTGCCACCTCGTAAATGAGTGATTGTGTTAGAGTCGGCAGACGGGGTATGTGCAGGTGATGTTTCCGGGTCGAGAGGGCTGGTGGTAAGCGGTTGACGTGGAAAGTATGACATTTAATGCGGCAATGGAAGATGAAAGGATGAAGATGGATACGTAGGTGGAAATGTATAAATAACAATGAGAGAATGGAATACACGAGGTGTGAAAATGAATGAAGGCGCGGGCATGGATGGTTTAAATAAAATGCGAAGGATGAGATGGAGTATAAATAACGTAGGTGAAGATGAAAACGGGGTAATGAAAATGAGATGGAATATTTACAATAACCAATCTGTAGAGAAAATCGAGGATAATCTCTATAGAAAGGAAAGATATACTATAGTTACACAGTAGAAACGGGAGTGTCGAGAGGTATGACGTGCAGGGTGACTGGGCGTAGCTGGGCTGGGGCGGGGCGGGGCGGGGCGGGGCGACGGGGCCGGGCTGGGCGGGGCTGGGCTGCGGGGTAGAGACAGCTGGGTGGAGAGGAGAAGAGACGCCGTGATGAATCACCGGCAGGGAGTCGCGGTCTTAGGAGGCTCCATAATGCAGACCAGATGTGGGCAACGGCGGAGGCCAGTGGTGGGTGGTGAGGGCAAATGTCAGCGCAAGGCAGGTGTAGAGCTGGTGAGTTGCAAATGCAGAGAATGGTGGTGGGCAGGCAGTGGGCAGACAGTGATAAGTGGCAACGTGGGGGCAGGAGCTATGATGAGTTTGGAACAGGTGCTGGGAACAGGTGCAACAGGTGCATAGGTCGGCGACGGCGACACATGCAGTCAGGAACAAGGCGTATGGGTGCGGTTGTTTGAGAGGTGAGCACTGGTGAGAAAAATGGTACACTCGAAAAGCACAGCCAAGGTATAGAGGCACGGAGGAGGGGCGAGGCTGGCAGATGCGAGTCGTCGTGTATCTTGTTGTATCACAAAAAATCCAAGGAGGCGGTCAGAATGTGATGGTTCGAAACACCGCTGCTACCAAATGTAACTTGCAATACTTTGGTGATAGAAACTCTGTGTACAAACAGCTAGATAAGGAGTTTATTACAAACTTACAGTAAAATAGTCTGCCTGGCTAGGCTGTCTGCTATCAACTGATGCAATAACGCCGTCTTCAGGCGTGGGAAAGGATGCTGACCTAGCAAGATTAGTGGGGGCATGTATGCATTGGGGGGACATATATACATCGGGGGTAGACATATTGTGGAGGGGGGTACATATATATATATATATATATATATATATATATATATATATATATATATATATATATATATATATATACACACACACACACACACACACACACACACACACACACACACTACATAAAGGGCACTTTCTGTGTGTGTGTGTGTGTGTGTGTGTGTGTGTGTGTTGGTGTAGCCGTCAGGATATTTTCTTGAGGCATACGAGGTTAAAAGCTATGGCACATTCTCATTTACTGATTTTCTTCTGTACAGCTTCTATTTGCCATACATATTTTGGTGAGTTTCCTTAAATTTCTTCAAAAGTTCCTCAAAGGCCAGCCAGGTTTCGAATCTATTTTGTTCCATCTTCAGGCAGGATCTGATGGTTCTGTCGTGGGTGGCCGCTTATATATGATTCAAATGGATCAGGTGAGGACAGGTGGCCGGAGCTGGTCAGCTTACCTAATCGCTGATTGGGTGCTTCGTTGGCTGAGCTTATGTGGCGTATTAAGAATGGTAGGATTTGAAAATCTTTCTACTTGTGTTTATTGTAGGTTGTTCTGTGATAATGCAGAGGGCTTCTAGAAACAAGGGAAGGCGAGAGTCTTTATCGTTGTTGCTTATCTTTGTGTTTTCATTCATGTCTTGTTCGTGTCAGGTGGGAGTTAATAGGGTGGCGTAGTGGTTCTTGATGGCCCCCCTTTTGGGTGATAGGTGAGGTGCATTGATAGTCCTGTCCGTGTCATTCCAATGTATGAGTAAGGTCCACACTCCTCACTTTTGCAGTTATGCTGGTTAATGACATGGTCCTCCTGAAGGGGCGTCTGGGTCACGGTCTGTTTCTAAGCAGGAGGTTGGCTGTTTTCTTTGTTTTGTAGAAGATGATGAGAGCAATGTGTTGTTCCTAGGGAAGGAGAAAGAGGGAGGAGTGAACTAGGAAAGATGAAAGAGAGAAAAGAGGGAGAGAGGAGAAATGGGGGGAGAGAGGGAGGGGAAATCCGAGGATATTTTGGGAGTAGGAAAGTGACCAGAAAAAAGTGCAGAGGAAGCATGTCAAAGAGAGAGAGAGAGAGAGAGAGAGTATAGGTAATGGTAGGCTAGGTTAGTAAGGTTAGGTAAGGTTAGATTGATTTAGATAATGCTAAGTGATCTCAATCCTTCATCTAAATAAATCTAACCTAACAGAGCCTAACTAGCATAACCCAATCTTAACCTAGATTATCGCAGCTTAACGTAACAGCAGCCTAAATGTACCTAACCTTAACCTAGATTATCCCAGCCTAACCTAACCGAAGCCTAAATTAACCTATCCCAAAGTAACCCACCCCAGTTTAAACTCATTTCACGAATTCCCTTGGGATTTCATGAAATCATTGGTTACACACATTTCCTGTAATATATATATATATATATATATACTGTATATATATATATATATATATATATATATATATATATATATATATATATATATATATATATATATATATCATATTAAAATACACACCTCCACTGCCGCCGGACCGACCACCCAGCCAACCCCCACCCCACTGTCGAGCCACAGCCCCACAACAACCCCAGGAGGACACCACGGTAGGCCGGGTCACGGTGAGAATGACCCAGAGGGAGAAGGGTGCCGAGGCTCCCCTACCTTAACCCACCCCATCCCGGAGACGTGAATTCACGTCCTCACATGATGTGCATTCGTATCCCGGAGACGTAAATTAATGCAGCAATATTGCAAGGTCCCTAATTTGCAGAATTTTCAATTTTTGCGAGTGATTTCGCAAGTGATTTTTGGCATGTATACACGGGACACCTTCCTCTATTCCTCTACAAGATGCCAAGCAGGGACAATGCCTTACACCACATAACCTCTCTCCCCCCCGCCCCTGCACGCCATTGTCTTGGTAATTCACCTGTCACCAGTGACCTGGCCAATAAAGACATTCAGGGCCAGAGTGATTCCCCATCGATGACAATGTGGAGGACAAAGTTTACATAGCATTAGAGGAAGAAACAGTCAGAAATGATGATCAGGTAATGTGGGAAAAAAAGGTATGAATGGTGATGAGTTTGTGAGTGAAACAATGCTTATTTTGCCTATAATACTGTTTGAAAGCCAATATACTCTTGTACTACATATAAATTCGTACCAGGTAAACAAATAAATACTGTTTATGAGTGGATAAAATAGTTACCCTCCCATAGAACTCGTTTTCTTTGGTGCCAGCCTGTTAGAAAACCCAGTCAGGTAAGGAGGTACTCGTACCTGGATCGTGTATTTTAAACCTCAGGTGAGCGATTTCTCTATGAATTTTCAATGTTTCTCACCAAAAGCGAATGTTTGAGCCTAAAAAAAAAAGGTCCACAAATGTCGGGACTGGGGCGTACCACTGCCCAGAAAATGTCGGGATGGGGCAGGTTAAGTCCCTCTTCCGCCCAACCGGCCTGACAGCAACCACACAGGAGGAAGAGACGACCCTGCGTGTGGAGCAGCCTTCACCAGGTTTGGTGTGGGACTGCTCCAGATTCAGTCCCAAACAACACCTCGGTAACAGCCACTGTAAGTGCCGGGGAGGGAGCGGCCACTGTACGCCCCTCAGTTGCTTCCCCCTGTAGCGCCGCCACAACGGCCACTGTATGTGTGGGGGAAGGAGCGGCCACTGTATCCCCTTCATCTACAGCCAAATCTGGAGACAGCCTCAGAGCATTAGCTATTGAGTGCGCCCCGACTGGCAAAGGAAGGAGAAGTGGAGCTGCGATAACGGCCACTGTACGTGTCAGGGACGGAGCGGCCACTGTACACCCCTCATCCACTTCCTCCTCCTCCTATAGGAGTAACACTGTGGTAACGGTCACTGTATGTGCCGGGGAAGGAGCGGCCACTGTACACCCTTCATCCATGATTCTTGGGGTTCTTCCAGATGAGAAGGTCCCTTGCACGGCCGGCCCTCCACCTCTCGGCTGTGTGGGAGGCCTTTTTTTCTCTCCCTGCAGGTGTGGTTCCCCAGTGGTGCTGCCATTCCAAGAATGGTGGCGTCGTTCTGTCCGGTTCTGCAGCCTACCCCTGGACTGTCCCGGCCCCTGACGGACACCCAGCAGAGGAGATGCTGCAGTCTACTCCTGATGGCGCCCCACCCTGTAGGCGACCGCAGCACCCAGGCTCCCCGATCCGGCCAGCAGGCACCACAGCAGGGCCGCTCGGGCCCCACTCCCCCACGGCCCTCCGCCTGGAGTAAGAGGCGGCAGGCCCGTCTCCTGGAGTTGTTTGGCCCCAGCCCCGAGGGCCACCTATCAGGTCGAGGCCCCCAGACCGGAGGGCCCCCCTGCACCCCACTGACGAGGCCCCAGCACGAGGGCCACCTATCAGGTCGAGGCTCCCACACGGGAGAGCCTCCCTGCACCCCCCTGATGAAGAAGACCCGGGCGACGATGTCCCTGCGGATGGTTCATTGCCTCCTGCTGGAGGGTTCTCCAGTAGGGCCCCCTCCCATGCCCGGGCACCACCTCTGTTAGCCCATGAACCAAGGACATAGTGGTGACCTCAACGCCTCTCTTATGTCTTAACCACAGAGACAAGAGTGAACAGTGACAGTGAAACAGTGAAGACAATTATAATATAAGTGACACACAGTTACATGAATGTCCAGGCAGAAAATAAGGCTTAATAAGTACGCGCATAAAGACGATCAGAAACATTGGGTCTATACTAGTGGCATGCCGAGAACAGACAGAAACCAGTGAAATAGTGTTGCTGTGGCTAAGTGACAATCCCGAGTGTCGCGACTCGCACCCTGACAAATTTATAGTAACATTCACCAACCTGACCCTTTGTCCTTTCCACCCCTAGTGCATCTGGTCCAGAATATTATTAAATGACAATTATGCCCAAACTGTAATATTGGTGTTGTGTATTAGAGACTCACAATCTGTGTATGTCTGAATATCACCATGCTCTGCCATTGATGTATGTGTGTATGTTTGTATTGGGAAGTCAACTCTGTTATCCTGTCTAAACCATATCCAGTGTCTCTCTGTTCCTATATTGTAAGGTGTATTGGACTAAGACAATAGATGTGTTAAGGTGTACTGCTGAGTTTTTATGCCCTGTTCCTTTGTGGGTGCTTTACTTCCGGTCCGGAAAGAGGACCCCGCTCAGTCGCAGGCGTTTTTAGGATGAGAGGTCGGACTAAAAACACCCCGCATAACACTGGTGGCAAGCGGTGGTTCTGGATCTGAATAAAGCACGGAGGAACACAAATAGGGAAACTTGCACAGTGGCAACCAAACCTCACATCGAATTGCCAGGGTTCAACCCTGAGCTATATGACATTGACATCTACCTGGATATGGTAAAATCTCTCTTAGATATTGGGTTTGACATTGACAGAGAGAGGATAGCAGTCACACTACCCAACCTGGGCAAAATAATCGCCACTGTCGCCACAAAAATCGTCCCTGAATTGACATGGGACCAATTTTCACAGATCGTGAAACAGGCTGTCACGCCTTCACTGGGTAGAGTTGTCGTCCTCTCATAGCTCGACGCCCTCACCTACAACAGTAGCCTAGACGACACTTTCATCCAGGCACGGCGCCTCGTCACCGCCGCCTATCCCGAAACAACCACAGCCACTCGGGATCAACATACCTTCAACACCCTGCTGAGAATCCTCCCAAGCACAGTCAGGGAGCACTTCACTATCTATGATCCCTCAGACGACATGGATCATGACTTATAACTCGTCCGACGCCTCCTCACCGCCCGCCCCATGCCACAGCCTATCCACGCTGTGAGCAAGTTCCCTACAACTAAGGCCCCAACACCCAAGATGAGGACGCTGCCCACCCAACCTACTACAGAGCCATCGACCACCATTCCCAGGGCCCACCCCCAGAAAAAACGCCCTAACCCCAGGGATAATTTCAATCTGATTTCCATCAACCCCTGAGAATTTACAGCCTGTAGTCGAACCTGCCTCCTGCATGACATCAGAGAGCAGCTCAAGGCTAATCGACGCAGGTCCCTCACACAAGAGTGCCGAAAGGTATCCTCCCTGGAGGACCATGCCCCACAAGTTGACGCTCCACCCATAATATACCCGGAGCCAGGCGACGAGGAGCCCGACGAAGAAGACAACACTCAGCAGATGGATTTTTAGGTCTGCCCCCCCACCTCCCCATGGTGGCGGGGGCCACTTCACACAAGTACAGACCCCCATTCTACGACAAAATACGCCTGAACGGGGTCAAGGCAAGGCTACTGGTGGACACGGGAGCTGCCAGGTCATGCCTGTACTCACACTTTTACCCCCACTACAGTTCCACCTTTGGCCCCCTTCTCCCCACCTCAGCCAACCTCATAGACACGGGGGATGGCCCCCTGCCTATCCATGGAGAAACACGGGCCCTGCGGACCGAAACCCACCAACAAGCTTCCACTAGACATCTCTTCATCATCTTCGACTCCACCTGCCGTGCATACAACGGGTACCTGGGGCTGGACCCCCTACAAAAGCTGCACACCACCATCAATTGTTACCGGCACCGCCTCCACTTCTGTCCAGCCCCCAACATCCCCCAAGAAAAAAAAAAAACTAACTATTCACGCAACAAATACACACCACCACCACCCAACAGCCATCCACCCCAACCCATCTGCACATGCAACCCAACTTTCCCATCACCCAACACCTCATCTCCTCACCCACACCCCTCATACTCCCCCTCACCTATACCACCTTCCCCTCCAACTTTTCCCACCATTATCCCTTCTGCTATCACCATTCCACCCCACCACGAGGCTTGGTTACAACTAAACAGACCCTCTGGTACCTCCGTCCTCTTCTCCCCAGCCCTACCAACCGGATCCCTGTCGTCATGTTTAGTGTCCCCAACTTTCCTCCTTCCACATGTCCGAGCGATCCATATCACGAACCTCACCGCCACACCACTCACCTTACCACGAGGGTTGATCTTAGGCGACATGGAAGAGGCTGAGCTCTGTGAAACACCACCCTCCAACCATCCCACTCTACCTACTCTACCTTCCCATCTATCCACCTCCCAAACTAACAATCTCCGACAGTTACTCCTGGACTTTCAAGACCTTTTCTCATCTGGCCCAGCAGACATTGGCCACACTACCTACCTCAACCACGAAATCCACACAACCGGACCACCCATCCACCAACCATCATGCCACAAAAAAAACAAACAATGCGCAGAGGAAGACCGGCAGGTCCAGGACATGCTCAATGCTGGCGTTATTTCTAACTCCACCAGCCCGTGGTCCTCCCCCGTTGTGCTGGTTAGAAAAAAAGATGGCACCATGCGGTTCTGTGTGGATTAACGCAAACTCAACGATGTCACCACCAAGGACACCACGCCCCTACCAAGAATCGATGATTCCCTCGACTCTCTACACGGTTCATCATGGTTTTCCACCCTAAACCTGCAATCAGGTTACTGGCAAGTCCCCATTCATCCAGAAGACAAACAAAAGACGGCTTTCTCAACCTCAAATGGCAAACACTGTGAATTCAACATTCTCCCCTTCGGACTCTGCAATGCCCCAGCTACATTCTCCTGTCTCATGGAATCTGTCCTGAGCGGTCTGACCTGGGAGATCTGCCTGGCGTATCTCGACGACATCATAGTATTCAGCCGTACCTGGGCCGACCACCTCCACCACCTCAAACAAGTCTTCATATGCATACGCCAAGCCGGACTTAAACTCAAACCCTCCAAATGCGTCTTAGCTGAGCGATCCGTATCCTTCCTAGGACACGCGACCGGAGCCGAGGGCATCTCACCTGATCCTGACAAACTCCGTGCCATAGCTGACCTCCCTCTACCCAAGGCTGTCCACGAAACACAAGCCTTCCTAGGCCTAACCTCATACTACCTGCGTTTCATCAAAGGCTTTGCTGATATTGCCAAACCACTACACAACCTAACAAAGAAGGGCAAACCGTTCGTGTGGACAGAAGGAAGAAAAGCAGCATTCGACAACCTCAAATCTAAGCTCATCTTGGCCCCCATTGTAGCCTTCCCAGACTACAATCTCCCTTTCCGTCTTTACACTGACGTCTCCCTTATTGCCATAGGGGCTGTTCTTGCTCAGGTGCAGGATGGGCGTGAACACATCATCGCCTGCACCAGCCATACCCTCAATCAAGCTGAACAAAATTACGCTGCCACCAAGTGCGAGTGCCTCGGAATCATCTGGGCACTGGACTATTTCCATTCATACATCTCCGGCACCCACGTAGTCATCATCACAGATCACCAATCACTCCAGTGGCTACACCAATCCAACACCAACAACGCCCAACTCAATCGATGGCGAGAGGCTTTAGAGGAATTCGATTTCGAGATATCCTACTGGCCCAGAAACTTACACACCAATGCTGACGCCCTTTCCCGCCTCCCCATCAACGTTATCTGCCCCAAACCTGACCTAATTCAAATGTGGTGGGATAAACAATGCCCCACCTGGATCCCGCCCCGCACCTTTGCCAAACTACACCAACACGGCGATCACCTATTCAACCCAGACAGCCACATCGTTCTCGACCCTGCCACCGCACACGATGCCATGTTACACCTTCACACCAACAACGGCATCCACCTTGGCACAAAGAAGCTTTTACAAGTCTTCAGTGATATGTATTGGACACCAAACCCCTCCACCATTGCCAAAAGCATCATTCAAGCGTGCCGTGCCTGTGCCTTAGGCAGGGACATCACACGCACACCTGGCTCATCGGGGAAACTGGCTGCACAAAAACCATGGCACCTACTCTCGGTTGATGTTGTCGGCCCCCTCACACCTAAAGCGGGATACAAATACATCATCACCTTCGTTGATGTTTATTCAAAATTCATCATTGCCTGTCCCACCAAAGACCACAACACCGTCAAAGTCACCGAAGCTTTAGTCCACCACGTCTTCCCCTACTTTGGAATCCCCCAAGCCCTACATTCAGATAATGCCCCAGAATTTACGGGCAAGATCTGGGAGGAACTCGCAACAATATATGGTTATCATATTTCCCACTCATCTCCATACTGGCCACAGGGAAATAGTCTCTGTGAGAGGAGTCATAGATCCCTCCTAAACCAGGTGAGAACCAGGATTGTGCAAACGGGCAGTGACGATTGGCCGGCCCACATCAAAATTGTGCAGTGGGGTCTAAACACATGCCCCAGAAATGACGGCATAACCACCCATGAGCGAGTTTTCGGGGAAGCCCCACTCCTCCTACCCCTCCGTCAACACCTCCAACCCCCCACCCTGCCCTCCATCGCCAACCCCCTACACCACCTCAAAAGGCGTCTCTACCACCTCCAAGCACAACAAGACCTACAACCCGACACAATCCCCTCCAACCCCTACAAGCCAGGAGATTCCGTCGTCATGGCACATCTGCCAGCTCCCATCAAAACCTCCCCTTGATTCGATGGTCCCTTCATCATCATCAAAGTCCCTAACCCCTATCAGGTTACTATTGATCACCAGGGTAAAACACGCACATACCGCAACAGGCACGTGCGTCCCTTCCAACCCTCCAACAAAAACCCCACACTCACCCGCGCTCTGCACAACTCCCACCTCAGCGTCTTCCGAGAATTATCCCCCAGATTCCTACGCTTACTCCGTCTCACCCCCTCCCTCCACCTCACCCACCGTCACACCACCACCCCCTACGCCCACCCTCAACCCACCACTGCCTCTCTCCAATCCCAACCCCTCACCACCTCCGACCATCCATAACTCTCCCACGCCCACCCCACCGTCTCCTCCACACCACTCTCAATCACCACCCGTGGCGTCCACCACCCATCCCAAATCCCATCAACAGATGCAAACCACACCCAACACTGCCGCACCAGCATAACCAACCGCCCACCCCTCCCACACCCCTCCACGCATCACTCCACCCACTGCATCAACCAACAACTCACCACATGCACCCACTCCCTGTTGCATGCACCACCCACCCACCCATTCCTACCCCCTCTTACCCACCGAACATTCTCACTAAACATGACACACCACACCGCCACCCACAACCGTCCCCAACCAAGAACTCCAACACCACCACGTGGCCACTCACCTTCACCACCAACGCCCACCCTCACCACCACTTCCACCAGATCAGGACGCCTCTCCCACCCACCATCTAGATACACCCCCACACCAACCTCTACCCCCCATACTGCCCCACATTCTCCAACACATAACCACCCATACCCCCAACACCACCCCCATCACCCTCCCCCTCCATTAAGCAAGGTGTAAAATTCCCACTTCCCACTTCCCCAAAGGACAATGCTCCTCCCACCAAATCTTCCCCCATACAAAGCCCGAGATCTCCTCCCTCACCAGCATACAGCCACTACCCCTGCACCAAGCACCACCACCAGAGATGAGGATCGAGCGAGTACTATGGCGCCCCCACGACCTCCCTGCCATCAGGATACGGGCAACCCACCAGCTCCTGTCTCCTACGCCACACCACACAACCTTCGTCGCTCCGACTCACCCTCAACCCTCACCAGGAACCAAACCCCACAATCTACCACTGGTCCACCCTCCTCCAGCATATCAATGCGGCCCACCAGACGTCCACCACCAGCACATACCACCTCCAGTCATGGGGCCGTGACTTCTCGACTGCGGAAGGTGGTAAAATACACACATCCGCTGCCACCGGAACAACCACCCAGCCACCCCCCACCCCACCACCACCCAAGGAGGACACTACGGCAGGCCGGGTCACGGTGAGACTGACCCAGAGCGAGAAGGGCGCCGGGGCTCCACTACCTTAAGTCACTCTTCTGCCCAACCGGCCCAACAGCAACCACGCAGGAGGAAGAGACGACCCTGCATGAGGAGCAGCCTTCACCAGGTTCAGGGTGGGACTGCTCCAGATTCAGTCCCAAACAGTGGTAACGGCCACTGTATGTGCCGGGGAGGGAGTGGCCACTGTATGCCCCTCAGCTGTTTCCCCCTGTAGCGCCACCACAACAGCCACCGTACGAGTGGGGGAAGGAGCGGCCACTGTACACCCTTCAGCTACAGCCACATCTGGAGACAGCCTCGGAGCTTTAGCTATTGAGTGCGCTCCAACTGGCAAAGGAAGGAGAAGTGGAGCCGCGATAACGGCCACTGTACGTGTCAGGGAGGGAGCGGCCACTGTACGCCCCTCATCCACTTCCTCCTCCTCCTATGGGAGTAACACTGTGGTAACGGCCACTGTACGTGCCGGGGAAGGAGCGGCCACTGTACGCCATTCAGTTACTTTCCGCTGGGCAGGCAGAGCCACGGTAACGGCCATTGTACGTGCCGGGGAGGGATGGCTGCTGTACGCCCTTCATCTGCCTCTTCCTCCTTCGGGAGCAGCGCCGCCACAATGGCCACTGCATGTGTGGGGGAAGGAGTGGCCACTGTACACCCTTCAGCTGCTGCCCTTAGGAATTGTGGAACTGCCACAACGTTCACTGTACATGTGGGGGAAGGAGCGGCCACTGTAAGCCCTTCATCCGTGATTCCTGGGGTTCCCCGGAGGAGAAGGTCTCTTGTGCGGCTGGCCCTCCACCTCTCGGCTGCGTGGGATGCCCTTTTCTCTCTCCCTCCAGGTGTGGTTCCCCAGAGGTGCTGCCATTCCACAAGTGGTGGCGTGGTCCTGTCCCAGTCCTGCAGCCTACCCCTGGATGGTCCCGACCCCTGACGGACACCCGGCAGAGGAGATGCCGCAGTCTACTCCTGACGGCACCCCGCCCTGTAGGTGACCGCAGCACCCGGGCTCCCCGGTCCGGCCAGCAGGCACCACAGCAGGGCCGCTCGGGCCCCACTCCCCCACGGCCCTCCGCCCGGAGTAAGAGGCGGCAGGCCCGTCTCCTGGAGTTGTTTGGCCCCAGCCCCGAGGGCCACCTATCAGGTTCAGGCCCCCAGACCTGAGGGCCTCCCAGCATCCCACCGACGAGGCCCCAGCACGAGGGCCACCTATCAGGTCGAGGCTCCCAGATGGGAGAGCCTCCCTGCACCCCTCTAACGAAGAAGACCCGGGCGATGACGCCCCTGCGGGTGGTTCATTGCCTCCTGCAGGAGGGTTCCCCAGTAGGGCCTCCTCCCACGCCCAGGCGCCACCTCTGTTACCCCATGAACCAAGGGCATAGTGGTGACCTCAACGCCTCTCTTATGTCTTAACCACAGAGACGGGAGTGAACAGTGACAGTGAAACAATGAAGACAATAATAATATAAGTGCCACACAGTTACATGAATATCCAGGCAGAATATAAGGATTAATAAGTACGTGCATAAAGACGATCAGAAACATTGGGTCTATACTAGTGGCATGCCGAGAACAGACAGAAACCAGTGAAACAGTGTTGCCACGGCTAAGTGACAATCCTGAGTGTCGCGACTCGCACCCTGACAAGTTTATAGTAACATTCACCAACCTGACCCTTTGTTCTTTCCATGCCTAGTGCATCCGGTCCAGAATATTAAATGACAATTATGCCCAAACTGTAATACTGGTGTTATGTAATAGTGACTCACAATCTGTGTATGTCTGAATATCACCATGCTCTGCCATTGATGTATGTGTGTACGTTTGTATTGGGAAGTCAACTCTGTTATCCTGTCTAAACCATATCCAGTGTCTCTCTGTTCCTATATTGTAAGGTGTATTGAACTAAGACAATAGATGTGTTAAGGTGTACTGCCGAGTTTTTATGCCCTGTTCCATTGTGGGTGTTTTACTTCCGGTCCGGAAAGAGGACCCCGCTCAGTCGCGGGCGTTTTTAGGACGAGAGGTCGGACTAAAAACACCCCGCATAATATATATATATATATATATATATATATATATATATATATATATATATATATATGAATATTTTTTTTGCATTCTATGTCTCTTATTACCTTCCTGTTTCTCCAGTATAGCTTTCAAAATATTTGTATATAAGTCTATCTGCCTGTAAAGTCGCTATCTGTTTGTTTGTCTGCCTGTCTATAAATTCTGTCTCTCTGTCTGTCTGTCTGTCTTGAAAATCTGTCTGACTTTAAAGTCTCTGTTTGTCTCTCTGTAAAATTTCAGTCTGTCCGTGAAATGTCTCGGTCAACCTGTATGTCTGTAATATCTATCTGTCTGCCTGTCTGTCTGTAGTATCTGTCTGTCTGCCTGTCTGTCTGTAGTATCTGTCTGTCTTCCTGTCTGTCTATAGTCTCTGTCTATATGTCTGTCTGTCTGTAAAATCTGTCTGTTAAATCGCTGTCTGTTTGTCTATCTAAATTTTTTGTCTGCCTGTCTGTCTGTAAAAATCTCTGTCCGTCTGTGTTTTTGGATAATCTTCAGTCTGTCTTTGTAAAATTTAACTATCTGTCTGTAACATGTTTGTCTGTCTGCCTAAAAATCTATTTGTCTGCCTGTTTGTCTGCAATATCTGATTGTCTGTCTGTCTGTCTATCTATAATCTCTATCTGTCTGTTTGTAAAATCTCTGTCTGTCTGTTTGTATGCCTGTCTGTCTGTTTGGATGTCTATAAAATAGATCTGTATGTCTGACTGTAAAAACTCTATTTGTCCATCTGTAAATTCTGTCTGTCTATCTGTAAAATCTGTCTTTCCCTCTGTCTGTCTATAATCTCTATCTGTCTGTCTGTCTATAAATGTCTGTCCGTCTGTCTGTTTGAAAAACCTCTGTAAAATTTGTCTGTCTGTCCATCCGTTTGTCTGTAAAATCTGTCTTCCTTTGTCTATAATATCTGTCTGCCTTTCTATATTCTCTAGTCTGTCTGTCTGCCTGCCTGTCTGCCTGTCTGTCTAAAATCTGTCTGCCTGTCTGTCTGTAATATTGTTAGGACTCCATATTATAATTACAAATCATAATAGATAGATAGATAAATAGATAGATAGAGAGACAGATAGAAGCAGGGAGTCAGATGATGAGAAGGTATTGTGTCTGCGAGAATCGAGCAATGCTAAACATGCTTACACACTCTTAACTCAAGGAATGCTTTATAGGCACACGACAGCGCCTAGTGACCATACACACACATACACACATACTCACACACAGGCTTCTAGAACTTTCCACTCACAAGGAACACACGTGATACGTTTCCTGTTTCACCAGAATTTAGGAAAGAGAGGGCAGAAGGAAGCTAGCGATAGAACAGACAGGTCGCAGGGAGAAGGGCTTAGCAACTTGAGAGAGAGACAGAGAGAGCGAGACAGAGAGATAGCTAGCGGGACTCTACTTTATACTTCGCTCTGTGTGAGAGACTTGTTAATATTTCCAAGACAAATAAAAATAGTCCCATACTATTCTTTACCTCTCATGTCACTACATGACAAATGGGAAAGAAGATTATCTACTCACGAAGCTACTCAAGTATAACAACCGCTCGTCCACAAGTCTAATATATATATAACTCCACTACAAGTAACTACAAAGTCTTATATGATATTTGGTAGCAGCGAACGTATACGAACTTCGTCTACGAATCAACATTGAATTCCTACAAAATATCAAGATTGAAAACAAGAATACCTCTCACAACCAACAACTCACAAATAGCTCCTGATGGTATTCTTTCCAACCAGCCCCCTCCGTCTCCACGATCATCACGCTGATGTAGAAGTGATCACACGACGTCTTGCCAGTAGTTTAACAAAGTACTGATACAAACAATCTTGAAATTTCTACGACGAACCAACGAACTACATCCATCTACAATCAACTACAAGTAACAACTCTACGAGTCGTCTGTATAATCTTCTACATGCACCTACAAGTAGCGGCAGTCTTCATCCTACAACAAGTAAATCACAAGAAAAAAAGGTCCACGAATACCTCAAGGAAGAAAAACGGAACAAACAAACAAAGAGTGAGACACGACTCATAACTCATCCTACTCACTCGTCTTCACTCAAGTTACTCATCGCTACTCATTCACTCACCACAGCTACCAGTGTGGGAAGTCGACGTCATCATGCGTCCTTGCTGAAAAGACGCCACGTCAGTCAGCTCACCACCTGCACCACCACTCACACCATTCCCACCACGGTAAAAATTAGTGAGTTATATAGTTACTTCATTTATACAATACACAGTGATAGACAATAAGCTTCTGCACAAACATATAAAACGTGCTGTATAGTTACAGCTTAAATACACATACTTCAGTTAACTGCATAACTCAAACACTAAATAATCACCAACAATAAATATTCTACACTGTATATATTCATTCATTTATTATAACATTTATTTACTACCAACGAGTGTTACCATTTATACCTACATAAAATACGTGTTTCATACATACAACTATACATTATTACATCTACAAAGTAATAAAGAAAATATACCATCACAGTTACTCAGTGAGCAATTAAAAGAACTGTATTTAACATTTATTAATTAAAGCTACCTAGTGGAAACAGACAAATTAAGTTACAAGGTAAACTAGAAAAAAAAAAAATGGCCAACACAAATGACGTTAGCAAGAGTGAACATCTTCAACACAATCGTGAAGACAATGATTTCCACACAGTGCTGACACACATATTACCCACGATAGGTACAAGTGAACAACAAGTCAGTGTATATAGTTAATACTGTATACAGTGTATATATATATATATATATATATATATATATATATATATATTTTTTATATAAAATAACAAAATATGGGACTATATTATATCATTTTCAGTAATACCTGTGTAATATAAACTAAACTTTAAAAAAGTATCCCAAGGAAATTAGCCAGTAATTATGCAACCATGAACAACATGAAAAAAGCGTACACAAGCGAAGAAAAACAAACTATAGAAAATCAATACATCCAAAAAAAAAAAAAAAGAAAGAAAGAAAAAGTAAGAAAGAAAAAAGAGAAATAGAGTAAGATCACATAACAAACAAATGATAATAAGTTTAAGTGTTACTACATATGTCAAAATACCACATAAACTACAAACAAAAAAGCAAATTGTTGTCTCCACAAGCAAGTGGCATGACACATCATCACTATCATCGACCGCAGCATGACCGGATTCATATGTCAGGACTGCAATTATTACAATTATGTAACTACAAACGATTGCATTATGTTACACTTGCTACAATTATGTAACTACAAACGATATGTAACAATTATGTAACTCCATATTATAATTACGTAATGACAAACGATTGCATTATGTTACACTTGCTACAGTTATGTAACTACAAACAATACGTACCATTTATGTACAGTTGCATTAACAAAATGTAACTTTTATGTAACTTTAACGACAATTATGTACCTACAAACGATATGTAACAATTATGTAACGACAAACGATTGCATTATGTTACACTTTGCCAATTATGTAACAGTTGCATTAACAAGATGTAACTTTTATGTAACTTTAACTACAATTATGTAACTACAAACAATATGTACCATTTATGTAACAGTTGCATTAACAAGATGTAACTTTTATGTAACTTTAACTACAATTATAAGGCCAAGACACTTATGTAACAGTTGCATTAACAAAATGTAACTACAATTATAAGGCCAACACAGTTATGCATTTCACTACAATAACCCAAGTACATACTGTATTACAGTTAAATAATTTACTTTTAATGCATTTATTCAAATATGTATACAACTTGTTTAAAATATAATATTACTAAATAATCACTATTTACTATAAATATTATATGTATACAATATTCATACAATTATGTTACTTTTACAATATTATGTATTTCACTTAATTAGCTTATAAGTTCATTATAATGTGTATATGATATGTATTAATATATTATGACTATTAACTGTCGATGGTACGCCATTTTTGCGTGACCGAGCAATATGTTAGGACTCCATATTATAATTACAAATCATAATAGATAGATAGATAAATAGATAGATATAGAGACAGATAGAAGCAGGGAGTCAGATGATGAGAAGGTATTGTGTCTGCGAGAATCGAGCAATGCTAAACATGCTTACACACTCTTAACCCAAGTAATGCTTTGAAGGCACACGACAGGGCCTAGTGACCGTACACACACATACACACATACTCACACACGGGCTTCTAGAACTTTCCACTCACAAGGAACACACGTGATACGTCTCCTGTTTCACCAGAATTTAGGAAAGAGAGGGCAGAAGGAAGCTAGCGATAGAACAGACAGGTCGCAGGGAGAAGGGCTTAGCAACTTGAGAGAGAGACAGAGAGAGCGAGACAGAGAGATAGCTAGCGGGACTACTTTATACTTCGCTCTGTGTGAGAGACTTGTTAATATTTCCAAGACAAATAAAAATAGTCCCATACTATTCTTTACCTCTCCTGTCACTACATGACAAATGGGAAAGAAGATTATCTACACACGAAGCTACTCAAGTATAACAACCGCTCGTCCACAAGTCTAATATATATATAACTCCACTACAAGTAATTACAAAGTCTTTTATGACAATATCTGTCTGTGTATAATATCTCTATATGTCTGTCTGTCTGCAAAATTTCTGTCTGTCTGTCCGTCTGTCTGTCTGTAAAATCTGTCTGTCTGTCCGTCTGTCTGTCTGTAAAATCTATCTGCCTTTCTGTCTGTGTCTCTGTCTTTGTGTCTGTCTGTCCACCCACCCTGACCTTAATCTACCCACCCTGACCTAAATCTACCCACCCTGACCTATATCTACTACCTCTGACCTAAATCTACTCACCCTGACCTAAATCTACCCTCCCTGACCTATATCTACTACCTCTGACTAAAATCTACTCACCCTGACCTAAATCTACCCACCCTGACCTAAATCTACCTCACCTTGACCCAAATCTACCCACCCTGACCTAAATCTACCTCACCTTGACCAAAATCTACCCACCCTGACCTAAATCTACCTCACCTTGACCTAAATCTACCCTCCCTGACCTAAAACTATCTCATCTTGACCTAAATCTACCCACCCTGACCTAAATCTACCTCACCTTGACCTAAATCTACCCACCCTGACCTAAAACTATCTCATCTTGACCTAAATTTACCCACCCTGAGCTAAATCTACTTCACCTTGACCTAAATCTACCCACCCTGACCTAAAACTATCTCACCCTGACCTAAATCTACCCACCCTGACTTAATTCCACCCACGCTGACCTAAATCTACCCAGCCTGACCCCAAATCTACCCTCCTTGACCTATATCTACAACCCCTGTCCTAATTCTACCCACCCTGAGCAAATTCCACCAACCCTGACCTAAATCTACCCACCCTGACCTAAATCTACTCACCCTGACCTAAATCTACCCACCCTGACTTCCCAACGGTAAGCTCCGATTGGTGGTAATCAAAAAGTGTTACAATTTGCCATCTTATTTATTCTATTCATTTACTTATTTATATACATATATACATTTATTTATTTACATATATACATACATTTCAACCACAAACTCATACGATCTCAAGGAAAATGTTAAATCTAAGAAACATTTTATCCTTCTCGCTGCGATTTAACGGCAAGTGAGTAATTACGAGAGCAAGACCAGCTGTAGACGACAGAGAGAGAGAGAGAGAGGGGGGGAAGAAGAAGAAGAAGAAGAAGAGAGAGAGAGAGAAAGAGAGAGAGAGAGAGAGAGAGAGAGAGAGAGAGAGAGAAGAAGAAGAAGAAGAAGAAGAAGGAGGAGGAGGAGCAGGAGCAGGAGGAGGAGGAGGAGGAGGAGGAGGAGGAGGAGGAGGAGGAGGAGAGAGAGAGAGAGAGAGAGAGAGAGAGATTTCGTTAAAACTTTGTCTGACTTTAAATTTCACCTTAAGAGTTACCTATTTCTGGAAGACGTTTTAGGTAAAGGTTTTAGGGGGCATAAATAAACCGGTAAGGAAGCGGTGTTAGGGAGCATAAATAAACAGCAAGGAAGAGGTGTTAGGGAGCATAAACAAACAGGTAAGGAAGAGGCGTTAGAAAGCATAAACACACCGGTAAGGAAGAGATGTCAGGGGGCATAATAAACCAGTAAGGAAGAGGTGTTAGGGAGCATAAACACACCGGTAAGGAAGAGATGTTAGGGAGCATAATAAACCAGTAAGGAAGTTAGGGAGTATAAACCGGAATGGAATGCATGTCAAAGAATTAAATACCAGGACATCTTAAGGAATTAGGACGAAGCCAAAGAAAGAAGTTACTATTCTTAGGAGGAAAAACTTACATTACTTGGCACACAGTAACTTAGTATAATTCTTTCTTTGGTCCCAGCTTAGTTTAACGCCAAAATTCAACCTACAATACATTAGTTCTAATCCTTCTATGACAAATTTCTTTCATATTTTAATGAAGGAGGCCTGTAACTTGGTGCTTGGATTTTTACACGTTTAATTTATTTTTCCTTCCTCTGTTGATCTTCTCTAGTAATAATAATAATAATAATAATAATAATAATAATAAAAGTAAAAATAATCTATATGTCCCAAGAGGAACCTGGGATTGAAAGATGAGAGCTGGGTACAACCAGAAAGACATATTAGGAGAGGATGAAAGACGAAAATATGGGAAGTAAAAGAGATGACAGCAGGAGACGATTGAGACGAAATCATTTCGGGGCCGAATGCTAATCGCCTGACAAATAATGTTATTGGATAAGGTTAAACTATATACAAACCAAATTTGAAGAAAAATCGAAAAACTACGGAATGCAGTCACAGCGTTTCACAAAAAGCCAGTCCATAATAAAAAATTATATGGCGGCTGGCATTCGGGCGTCTTTGATCATATCCTCGCCAAAAATAATAGGTTTCTGCACATCCACATAGTTACTATTTCCTGAAGGCTTGGTGAAAATTCGTCCAAACTTTTTCGAGATTCATTGGCAACACACACACACACACACACACACACACACACACACACGTTTCTGATTTCAGAAATCACACACACACACACACACGTTTCTGATTTCAGAAATCACACACACACACGCACACACACACACACACGTTTCTGATTTCAGATATTTCACACACACACACACACACACACACACACACACACACACACACACACACACACACACACACACACACATTTCTTATTTCAGAAATGATACGGAGAAAATCAGACAAGTAAGCAGTCTGAAAGACTAAAATAGTAGGCTAATATTGAAGAGAAAATAACACAGGTAAATGAAATGGTGAAAAGTACAAAAATGAGGTACAAAGTACGTATGCAGAAATGGTGAAAGTAAAGAATGATTTAGATACAAAGGTAGAAGGAAAAAAGTATAACAAAGGAAGTGAAAGAAATCATTAAAAACAACCCAAAACTAGTCAGGGAAGCTGTAAAAATGAACAAATTCATAGTAGTCAGTGGCATAGGTGAAGACGACACAAAACACTGAATCTCAAGGGACAAAAAGGAGATGGAAAATATAATGAACATACCGAAGCAAGTATCAGAGGATATCTGTGAAAAAGATATAGAACATCAAAGGCTGGGGAAATATGAGAGAAGTAAGTCAAGACCCCTAAAAATAACCTTCCAGAGTGCAAACGCTGTAGAGGAAATACTGAAAAATGCCAACAAACTCATGGGGAAAAATGGACTTTTAAAAAATATGGATAAAAAGACGCCTAATTCAAGAGGAATTGAGAACACTAAAGGAGAAAGAGGAAGCAAAAACAATGAACGAGGAAAGATCAGAGGAAGAGAAGAGTAAGTTGTTTTTACAATGTAATTGGCTTGCAGGTACGTAAGTGGTACATAACCAGCAGGGAATAAAAAGAAGGAAGGTAATAGACTCAAGCTATGGCAAGTAAGTAAATAAGATGATTTATACACAAATGTAGATGGAATGGCATCAAAATTATTAGAGATGAAAGATTATACGACAGAAAAGGAACCACATATTATTTGCCTAACTGAAACAAAAATAACCCCAAAGATATCAAACAATACCCAAAACTTAGAGGAATACAATATATGGAGAAGAGAGAGAAAGTAAAAAAAAAAAAGTAGGTATTATAATATTAACAAAGAAAAATCTACAAGTCAAAGAAACAGAACTAGATATACACCCTCACAAGTAGAATTGATTGCTGTAGAGATTAGTACATCTGAAGGAAAAGTAACTGTGGCAGATTTATACATGCCACCCAAAACAAACACTTGGGAAAGAGGCGAACATGAAAACCTGGCAGAGAGTACAATTCGGAGTTTAAAAGCATTCCTAAATAGAATGGAAGAGAAATCTGAAAGAAGTATACTAACTGGAGATTTCAACACAAATATATATTGGAATACTCTAAATGTAAGAAGCCATGAAAGCTGTTGGGACCAAAAGCTCCTGGATCTGATGCAGTTTTTCCTAACACAACATGTAAAGGAAAACACCAGAAAAAGAGGACTTGAACCATTAGTACTAGAACTTACATTTACTAGGCAAGAAAATGATATTGACAGTATAATACACTATCATCCATTCGGCAAAAGCGACCATGCAGTATTAAGTTGCAACTTCAGGACTACATGCATATGACAGTTAACAGTAATGAGAGTTACAAATAGAGCCCAAACTACAAAAAGTGCAACTACCACGACCTAAAGAAGTACTTCTTAGAAAAGATTGGGAAAAGGAGCTTGGAAGACAAGATTTAAATGTTATATGTAGAAAATTCTGTGAATTTTGTGAAACAGGAGTCCAAAATTACATCCCATAGCACAAAAACAGAAGTGAAAATAAAGAAACAGTTCAATACAGAATGTACAAAAAAAAAAAAAGAAAAAAAAAAAGAGATTTGTTGTGGAATAGATCCAGAATACACAATAGTGAGAGGCTTATAACAACTATAAACAAGCAAGAAACGATTATACAAGGACAAGGAGAAAGGCCCAAAGACAATTTGAGGAAGGTATTATAAATAAAAGTAGTGATCAACCGAAGCTATTTTACAGCTACATCCAAAGCAAAACCAAAGTTAAAGGTAAAAATACAATCCATTACAGACGAGATCATCTATACAAAAGAGAAAGATATTTGTGAAGCACTAAGTAAAAACTTCCAGTTTTTACAGAAGAAAATAATGCTGAGACATAATATGGAACATGCATACCCACATATATTACTAGATACACAAGTATCAGAAAAAGAAGTTCAGGAAGAGTTAAATAAATTAGACAGAGGAAAAGCAAATTGTCCTGTCGAAATTTCATGCGGGGTGCTACATGAATGTGCAAAGAGTTAAACAGACCAATATGTTTATTATTCAAGGAATCCTTAGGTCATGGAAAACTACCTGATATTTAGAAGAAAACACACATTGTTCCCCTGTTCAAGAAAGGGAGTAGACAGAACCCACTCAGCTACAGACCAGTATCACCAACCAGTGTTGTAAGATACTAGGAATGCTGTAGGAAAAGTTTGAGTAAACCATCTAGAAGAACACAATGTGATAACAAAAAGGCAGTTCAGTTTTGGAAAGGGAAAATCATATGTTACTAATCTAATAAGCTGCAATAATAAAGTTATGGAAACATTACAAAAAAGAAAGGGATGGGTGGACAGTATCTATCTAGCTTTCAAGGAAGCATTTGACAGGATGGATGTAGAAGATGTGCAGATTGGCCTGGGAGGAAGGTAGAGTCCCAGAGGATTGGAAGTCAGGTTCAATTGTTCCCCTGTATAAAGGAAAAGGGAAAAAAGAAGTGTGTGGTATTCATAAGGGCATTTGTCTTCTTAGTGTAATGGGAATATTATATGGCAGGATACTTAATGACAGGGTTAGGGAAATAATAGAGGAATTAGTTGGAGAAGAACAGGGAGGTTTTAGGAAGGGAAGACGTTGTGTAGATCAGATATTCATTCTTAGATCTTTAGTGGAAAAGTTTCTAGAGAAGGGAAAGAAGCTGTATGCGACCTTTATGGATTTCCAGAATGCTTATAACAGGGTGGATAGACAAGGATTGTGGAAACTATTAAGAATATAAGGAGCAGATGGGAAGTTGTTGAATGCCGTGCATGTGGATAGTCAAATGAATGAATTTTTCTAACTGAAGGTTGGATTGAAACAGAGATGTGTCATGTCTCCATGGTTGTTCAATCTGTATATGAAAGGGGTTATAAAAGAGATATGAGGGAGGGCAGTGGATGTTGGAGAGGCCCTAATGAGACAGGGAAGTGTTTGGAAAGACCCTGTACTCTTGTCTGCAGATGATACTGTGTTTTTAAGTGAAGACGAAGGGGAGCTGCAAGGCTTGTTGGATGAGATTGGGAGAGTGTGTAAGAAACGGAATCAAAAGGTGAATGTAGGGAAGAATAAAGTTATGGTCTTGGAGAGAAATGAAGTCAGTGAATGTACAATGAGGTTGGATGAGGAGGAAATGGATAATGTGAGTGTATTTAAGTACTTGGGTAGTATGAACTCGGTTTCCCAGAGTTGTTTCCTTCCAAACTTCAACCCACACCTCTTCAAGTCTAACTGTTACATATGTTTTATGAATAGAGGACACCAGTAATCTTGTGTATGGATAATTTTTTTTATTCATTTGTTTTTTCCTCCTCTGTTCTGTTATTTGAAAAAAAAAATGATGAGTAAGGATGGAAGTTTGGAGGGTGAAGTATTTGAAAGGGTACAACAAGGAAGAAAAGTTGCTGCTTCCTTGAAAGCATTGGTAAGAAACAGGGAAGCGAGCATGGAAGTGAAAAAGTTACTGCATGAAAATATTGTGATACCAATCTTACGTATGGAAGTGAAGCTTGGACCTTGTTGGAGGGACAGAAATCAAGAATGGGAGTAGTGGAAATGAGTTATTTGAGAGAAGCTTGTGGAGTCACATGGAGAGACAAGACTAACACATCAGGAAGTGAAGGAGCATTGTGGTATGGATGTGGATGTGATACGCAGCGTTAGGAGAAACACAATGAGGAGGTTTGGCCATGAGAAAGAATGGAGAGTGAGAGACTCACGAGAATGTATTTGAAAGAGGTGGAGAGAGGAGGGGGAGGGGGGGACCAATGATGAGGTGGAGGGATGGAGTGGGGAGGCATATGAGAGAGGGAGGTGTGAGCTGGGAGGAGGGCAGTGAAATGGCGGGGGACAGGGCGACATGGAGGCAATAATGTTTGTGGCCACCTCCTACGGGATTAAGGCGTCTGGTAATAAGAGAGATATATAGATTTGGCAGAGTACCGCACCAACGATTATTATCAAAAATGTACCATCAAGGAGAAATCCAAGGCAACCTGTACTGTTGGACGTAAGATTTTCTTAGAAAAAGGGAAATGAGAACAATACTAAGGGGTAATTACTCATCACTGAGGGAAGTGACTGGCGGAGTTCCACAGGGCTCAGTGCTGGCAGTAATTATGTTTTTAGTGTATATAAATGACATAGTAACACTGGGAATGAAAGCTATCTAAATATGTTTACTAATGATGGAAAAATACAAAGGAGTATTACTAACACAGACTCTTGTAGAGAGCTTCAGGAAGAATTAAACTTCGTGAATGGAGCAATACATGGCAAATGGAATTCAGTGTGGACAAGTATCATGTAATTAAGTTTGGGAAAGTGGAAAAAGACCAGACTGGGATTATAAGTTAGGAAGTTCAACCCTACACATATAAGAAAGAGTGAATGACCTAGGAGTGATTATCAATAACAGACTATCTCCAGCTGACCACATCAGTGAGAAGTACGGAACATGTATACACTGCATGCTAATATGATAATAACATTCACCTACATGAACGAAGACATGCTGAGAAAGATATTAGCATCATTCATCAGACTAACCCTGAAGTATGCATTAGTAGTCTGGAATCCTCATCTAAAAAAAAAACACACACACACACATAGATAAGACTGAAAAAGTACAAAGGACCGCTACAAGATGGGCACCAAGTATAAGGGATCTAAGCTACGAAGAAAGACAGGAAAAATTGAGTCTACCAACACTACAGGAAAGAAGGAAAAGAGGAGACATGATTATGCTATATAAATGCGTCTCAGGGAAAGAGAAAATAGACATAAATGAGTATATAACCTATTGGGATGCATCAGGAAGAGGACACTGCAAAGAAATTCATAAAAAGAGAGGTGATAAAGACGTAAGGAAATTCAGTTTCCCAAATAGGGCAATTGATCAGTGGAATGCACTACCTAATGAAAGTGTGTGCCAAAACAATTCACAAATTCAAGGATATGTATGATAAAACTTATTTAATACACGGGACAGTACGAGCTTGATTCATTCCTCTTAAGATACAATTAGGTACTGACAATTAGGTAAGAACACACACACACACACACACACACACACACACACACACACACACACACACACACACACACACACACACACACAGACTGACAGACAGACACACATATACACAATCCCAAACCAACAAAAAACTAAATTGTCTCGCCTTGCTAAAGGTGTGCGATAAAAATACATGGCGGCTGGCATTGGTCGTCTCTGATCAAACGCTCGCCAAAGTAAGAGACTTCTGCCACAGAACTGCCGTTCCCTGAGGATCTGGTGAAAATTGTCCACAACTTTTCGAGATATTTTGGCAACAGTTACACACACACACACACACACACACACACACACACACACACACACACACACACACACACACACACACACACACACACACACACACACACACACACACAATTACATCGTCCTGCCTTGCTAAAGGCGGGCACACACACACACACACACACACACACACACACACACACACAATTATATCGTCCTGCCTTGCTAAAGGAGGGCTATAATGAGACAAAGAAGACGGGAGGAAGGACTGCTGGCGGGATTACATGAGTGACGGAAGGTCGGAGGTGAGAGGGAGGGAAGGAGAGAGAATAGGGAGGAATGACGGAGGGGAAAGGAGAGAAAGGAACGGGAAGGTGTTTATAATACGTTATGGTAGGGAGGGAGGCGAAGGTGGAGATAGGGAGGAGGGAGACGAGGAGACACGAGAAAAGGAGACAGTTACGAGAAGAGGGAAGTCAGAGCAAGGAAGAAGAAGAAGAAGAAGAAGAGAAAGAGAGAGAGAGAGAGAGAGAGAGAGAGATCATGTCTGTTTCTATTCCTTGGTCCCGCCTAAAACAAACCTTACTCTACTTACAAACTCTATCTTAGTATTCAACACTTTTGTATGGTGTTAAACTCTTTCTGCCTCTCGAACTTTTTATTGATAATATAGTTCTTTACGATATGTGAATTTAAAATGTGGCTGTTTATTTTGGGGCGCAGTTAGGAAAAAAAATTAGAGAAAAATGAGAAGCATTCCTTTTATTTTGTATGTCCGTCTCTCTCTCTCTCTCTCTCTCTCTCTCTCTCTCTCTCTTGTAAAACTTTCGTAATCTTTAAGTATAAACCTTTCAGTAAAGTCCGGACCACCGAGTTTGAACCGTAATGTCTGTGTGGTCAGTATACTCTCTCTCTCTCCCTCTCTCTCTCTCTCTTGTAAAACTTTCGTAATCTGTAAGTATAAACCTTTCAGTAAAGTCCGGACCACCGAGTTTGAACCGTAATGTCTGTGTGGTCAGTATACTCTCTCTCTCTCTCTCTCTCTCTCTCTCTCTCTCTCTCTCTCTCCTTGACTTAATATAATTTTCATGTTTTCGTTGTTGGTGTGGTTCTTATCGTTGCTGTTGTTGTTTTTTTTCTTCTTCTCCTCCACTTTCTTCTTTTATTACTTTTACTTCCCTTTCTTCTTCCTCCTTCCTCTCCTCCTTCTTTTCCTCTTTTTTCCTCCTCTTCCTCCTCCTTCTTATCCTCCTCCTTTTCCTCCTCCTCCTCCTCCTTCTCGTTTTCCTCCTCGTTTTCCTCCTCCTCCTCCTCCTCTTCCTCCTCCCTTTTCTCCTCTCCTTTCTTCTCCTCTCCCTTCTTCTTCTCCTTCCTCCTCTTCTTCTTCTTCCTCCTCCTCATCTTCTCCTTCTTCTTCTTCTGTACTGATCGGACACCTAATTAATTGACTGGAAGCAGATCTCACGGGAATTCCCCTTTCACTCTTTTAGTATTATTTCCGAGGAATCATTAAAGGTGCGTGTGTGTATGAGAGAGAGAGAGAGAGAGAGAGAGAGAAATGCTGTACAGATGACTTCATCACACCCACTCTGCACCCATCATCATCATAATTATCAATCAATCTCCTCCTCTTCGTCATCATCACATAATCATCATCATCATCATCATCATTATCATCACATTTCTTCTCATTCTATGTGCACCCCATGAAACAAGATTACAACCCATAACATTATTTTTTTTCATATTTTTTAGCACGAAGTTGAGTTTGTGCACAGAACATTGACAGCAACCATGTACTCCAAAGAAAATTACATATTACAGTACATTTATCACTTTGCTTTAACTTCATTCTCCCTGGGCTCTGTGCGGCATGTACTTTTTTTTGTTTGTTTCAAATAACAGAACAGTGGAAGGAAAAACAAGTTAATAAAAAATAATAATCCATACACCAGATTACTGGCGTCTTACATTCATAAAATATCTGTAACAGTTGGAGTTGGACAGCTGCAGGTTGAAGTTTGGGGGGAAACAACTCCGTGGAAGAGAGTTCCAGGGAGATGCAGTTCGGGGAATAAAAGAATTCTGATAGGCAGAAGTTCTGCAATATGACTGTGTGATATTCCAGTCATGAGCGCTACCAGATGTCTGTGTAGCACGAGGGAAGGCATGGAGAGGTGGTACAATGGACGCAACTTCATCTGAACATTTGCCAAGTAAGTATCGGTAAAACAATACAAGGAATGCTACGTTCTTTCTTACTAATAGGGGAAGTAGTTTATTTATAACAGCAGGGTTATTAATAATTCCAGCAGCTTCGTACTGAATTTTGTCTAGTTGTTTTAGTACAACTTCTCCACATCATTTCCACAAGAGTGAACAATATTCTAGTTGAGAGCACACATGAATCATAATTTATAGCTAACTGCTCGCCAGTGAAGAAGTAACTGACTCCGTACAATAATCCAAGTTTCTTTGAGGTGGTTCTAGCAAGTGATCTGCCATGAGAGGTCCACCTGAGGGCATTGTTAAGTGAAACACCGAGAATTTCAATACTTTTGGAGATGGGAATATTAGTAGCATTGAAGGTAGGCTAATATATGAATCTGGCAATATCTATCAATTAGTAAATTGTATATATTTGGTTTTACTAGCATTAAATAAGACAAGGTTAATTTGTCTCCATTCACTGATCTTACATAAGTCTTGAGATACGGAGGTTACTGCACTGAAATGCGAGATAGGGATATTAAACTTTGTAAATGGGTGTTTGAGTGTGAATGAACTGAGAAGTGTTGAGTCATCTGCATACGAATGAGTGTGTTTGTGGGTGACATAAGAGATCATTGATATGAACTAGTAATAACGTTGGGACCAGAACTGATCCTTGTGGAATACTGGCATTAATTGAGTCGAAATTGGAATATACAATATCTACTTTTACTCTCATTTTTCTGTCGCTGAGATATGAGGAAAGCAGAGGAACAAAAGACATTAGTTCATAACAAGGGAGTTTGGACAGCAGGGAACGGTGCCACACTCTGTCAAAAGCTTTAGAAATATCAAGGGCTACTGCATGAGTTTTTTTTATGTTGGTCAATTGATTGATGGATGGTATGAATCAGGAGACTGAATATGTCAATGGTGGATCTTTCGTGGTGAAAACCATATTGTCTATCACTAATTAAGTTGCTGGATTCAAGATGTTTAACTATGTGATTATTAATTACAATTCAAATACTTTACCAAGAGAAGATGTGATAGCTATTGGTCTGTAATCAGAGGGGTCAGAGGAACTTCCTTTCTTCCGAACTGGATGGATATTGGATTCTTTCCTTGAATTAGGGAATGAAGAAGAACTTATGCTTAGTCTGAATAATTTAGCTAGATCAGATGCAAGTTGTGGGAAAGACTTTTTAAAAATAATTAGAGAAATTCCTTCTGGCCCTGGAGCTTAGTTGGTTGGTAAACTGTCTAGGATGGAATTTTTGTATCCAGTCTATATTTTAAGTGGAACAATTTAACCCGCCGCGTCCTGACCGATTTTTCACCACTGACACCCCCTAATCTGGCAGATTTATTATTATTATTTTTTTTTTTGTTGCTAAAACCTCCGCTTTTTATGAGAAACATTGAGAAATAACTAAAAAAGTGCTCACTTGAGCTTTGAAGTGGTCTAAACAGGTGACCCTTTAAATACCTGGTACCGTGTTCTCTGGAGCTGCGCTGCGGGTGTAGCATTTGCTTTCGTAGCGGTAAGTCTTGTAAACCACTGAGAATAGGTAGATATTTGTTCATTTGGTATGAATTTATGTGTGGTACAAAAATATATTGGTTTTCACAATAATATAGTAGATATAAGCATTGTTTCACTCACTGAACACAGCAACATACCCCACTTTCCATGGTGACGTTACCTCCTCATCACTTCTGTTCGTTTCTTCCTCTGGCATCACATAATATTTTCCCTCCACATTGTCATTGATTGGGGAATCACTCTCGCTTTGAATTTCATTCTGTGGTGTGACATGTCTTTACTGGCAAGGTCGCTGGTAACAGGTGAGTTGCTGAGACAATGGCTTGCGGGGGGGGGGGGGAGGGGAGGTTACGTGAGGTAAAGCAGTGTCCCCGCCTGGCAGCGGGTAGAGGAAGGTGTCCCATATATACATACCAAAACTCACACGTGAAATTTGACAAATGTGCTAATGCCAGACCTCGGAATTGCAAAACATGTGGATACGTTATTGGCAGTGAGCGTGACAAAACATTGCAATGTATCCATACATTAATGGGACACAGTGGGTTAAGAAGAGTCAAGTTCTAGTACTGGGATGTTTTGACTGACTTCTTCTATGGTAGAATTTCTGGCAAATGTATTGGCAAAGATATTTGCTTTATCATGCGGGTCATTTGTAATGTTGCCATCTGGAGATTTAAGTAGGGGAATGGGCGATGACTTGTTAAAGTTATTAGTAAACGAACTGAAAGCTGACCGGAATATTCAATTGGCATTAGAACTGTTAAGTAGTTTTGATTCTTGATTTTGAAGGAGGTTTGATTTAATGAGATTTATTACGGCTTTTGCATGGTTTCTAGCAATTTTAAATTGACAGGGTGATTCAGATGTTTTTTATATCAAGTAAGAGTTATATGGTCATGACTTTTGGGTTGTTGCTCTGGCAAAATTGCTATAAAACCATTTTGGAGAGTTTGATCTTTAGTGAACTGTTGACGTGGCGTGATTAAATCCATACCGGCTAGTACTAAGTCACTAATGTGGGACTCAGTGGAACTGACATCACTAGAGAAGAAAGACTGCCATGGAATGTCAGCAGGATAATACCTAAAACCCTATTAGTCTGCCCTATCAAAGTGCCATCGGGTCACCCTGACAGGTTCAGAACTGGGAGGTTTGGGGGAGGAGACTAAAGAGGCTTTGATGAGATTGTGGTCAGAGGATTCAGGTGGTAACAGTACTTCTATTCTGTTTCGATCTGGATTATTTGTCAGGAATAGATGCAACAGATGGATGTTATAGTCAGGATTATCTGGTATTCTGGTTGGCTGCTTTACCAACTGTGTGAGATTAAATGATTCTGCAAACAGCTCACACTCTACACCAGTACCGTCAGTCCTGGCAGAATTCAAATACCATTCTACATTATGTACATTAAAATCACCCATGATGGTAATTTCGGTGCTAAGAGAAAGGTTAAGGTTACTTAACTCTACGGATATCGAGTCAGATACACTGGGTTCAGAAGAAGCATCGGGGGAGAGACAGATTATACAGAAATCTATCTATCTATTGCCAGACGCCATAATCCCGCAAGGGGTGGCCATTTGACTTTGAGTTATTTGTTTGACGGGGAGGGGCACTAACCCTCCACCAACCCACTTGTTGATGAGTAGGAAGCACGTATGGTTTGGTTATATGGTTACCACCCAGCGTTGTAAATGGTTTCTTGGCTTACAGGAAACCATTTGGCTTGTCACTCAATGTAAAGCCACCTGTAAGGGAAAGAAAAGCAATAAGAAGTGACAGGAATGATGGGAGAAATAGGAACAGAGGAGGACAGGCACAGAAAAAGAATGATAAAGGCTAAGGAAGAAGTAGGCAGAACTACATCAAGTACCACCACCTACCACAGATATATTTGGTAATATTTAGATAATTTAGTTTATACAGTGAGTAATCAAAATTAGTGTAAGTCTAGTCTGAAGCAGCATCAACCGCAAATTCAGATTTGATATAAGAACAGGTGCCACCCTTGTTACGGAAGTTTGTGAGGAGATGGTAACCAGGGAAACTAAATGGGGATATTTCTGTAGAGGAAGAGATATGCGGTTCTGTGAGGAACAGGACTAGACGGGATACGGATTGTAGGAAAAAAGGAACTAAATCCATATTGGTACTGAGACCATGCATACCAGTGAAGAATAAGGCCGCAACCGTGCTTCTCTGCTGGCGAGCATGAATGGAATTAGCAACAGTCGCTGCCGGCACAGTCACTTGATGGCGACCGGGAGGACCCTGTGCCACCAACCCTACCCTGCTGGTGGTGGCAGGGTTGGGCTGTGATATAACTTCCAGTCACTGTCGATAAATTTTGTTGCATACGTGTCTCCTTTTATCTGTCTCTAATGTATCTGCAACTCCCAGACTTTCAAAAGCAACAGGTCAACTCTGAAACTGTCTTCCTCTGTGTTTTGTATTGCCTATGACCTCCGGTGTTGGTAGGTGGGTTGGTAAGTTAACCGCTATTTTCAGTCCTTCATGTATGCAACAGAGCAGCTCTGAAACTGTCTTCCTTTGTACTTCGTACTGCCTATGAACTCCAGTCTTTCAAACGCAGTGTGTCCAGGCATTGCAAAATGAAGGGATCTTGAATTTGACTGTACATCATCTTGTTTTTGTTCGTTCTTGAAGGGAACAGTCTTGTGGGCCACTGGCCTCAGATTCCTTTTTCCTAACATAAAAAAAAAAAAAAAAGTCGACTTGTTACTGTGTGCTTTTATATTTACGCATATCCCCCAAATCTGCCAGCCACTGATCATAACAAGACCTTCCTCATTTTAGATTAATGAATGATGGCTTATGGGGTGTGTAGACATTGCGACTCAACTATCTCTTTTCATTGCCTCGAAGTAGCTTTTTTTTTCGAGTTAGGTCATTGTATCCTGTGTATCCGGTCCGAGGACTATGTTATTACTTTAACTACTCGTCTGTGTGCGATTTTTCTTTTGACGCTCGTAATCTGAATCTTTATTTCATGCCCATAATACCTGTGACGAGTTGAGCCTCATTTTTAACATGAGGCTCTTTGGGACTGAGAGCGATCACAAATCACTAACACCATCGTTACCACGTCCATGATATCCACCTTCATCCACATCCATGATATCAACCTGCATCCACTTCCATCATATCCACCTACATCCATATCCATGATATAAACCTGCATCCACTTCCATGATATCCACCTACATCCACTTCCATGATATCCACCTACATTCACTTTCATCATATCCACCTACATCCACTTTCATGATATCCACCTACATCCACTTCCATGATATCCACCTACATCCACTTCCATGATATCCACCTACATCCACTTCCATGATATCCACCTACATCCACTTCCATGATATAAACCTGAATCCACTTCCATTATATCCACCTACATCCACTTCCATGATATCCACCTACATCCATATCCATGATATAAACCTGAATCCACTTCCATCATATCCACCTACATCCATATCCATGATATAAACCTGCATCCACTTCCATCATATCCACCTATATCCACATCCACCATATCCACCTACATCCACTTCCATCATATCCACCTACATCCACTTCCATGATATCCACCTACATCCACATCCATGATATAAACCTGCATCCACTTCCATCATATCCACCTACATCCATATCCATGATATAAACCTGCATCCACTTCCATCATATCCACCTACATCCATATCCATGATATAAACCTGCATCCACTTCCGTCATATCCACCTACATCCATATCCATGATATAAACCTGCATCCACTTCCATCATATCCACCTACATCCATATCCATGATATAAACCTGCATCCACTTCCGTCATATCCACCTACATCCATATCCATGATATAAACCTGCATCCACTTCCATCATATCCACCTACATCCATATCCATTATATAAACCTGCATCCACTTCCGTCATATCCACCTACATCCACATCCATGATATCCACCTACATCCACTTCCATCATATCCACCTACATCCACTTCCATCATATCCACCTACATCCACTTCCATCATATCCACCTACATCCACTTCCATCATATCCACCTACATCCACTTCCATCATATCCACCTACATCCACTTCCATCATATCTACCTACATCCACTTCCATCATATCCACCTACATCCACTTCCATCATATCCACCTACATCCACTTCCATCATATCCACCTACATCCACTTCCATCATATCCACCTACATCCACTTCCATCATATCCACCTACATCCACTTCCATCATATCCACCTACATCCATATCCATGATATAAACCTGCATCCACTTCCGTCATATCCACCTGTATCCACATCCACCATATCCACCTACATCCACTTCCATGATATCCACCTACATCCAATTCCATGATATCCACCTACATCCATTTCCATGATATCCACCTACATCCATTTCCATGATATCCACCTACATCCATTTCCATCATATCCACCTACATCCACTTCCATGATATCCACCTACATCCACTTCCATCATATCCACCTACATCCACTTCCATGATATCCACCTACATCCATTTCCATCATATCTACCTACATCCACTTCCATCATATCCACGTACATCCACTTTCATCATAAACACCTACATCCATTTCCATCGTATCTACCTACATCCACTTCCATCATATCCACCTACATCCATTTCCATCGTATCTACCTACATCCACTTCCATCATATATATATTTTTTTTTCTTATGTGTCCGACTCTGGGCAAAGGCTTCAGAGCCTATTGCTTGGGGGCAGTGACCTATCCCAAGGCCCAGTAGTCCTCCTACACCTCCACATGTCACCACTTCGGCGCTAACACCCACCATTCATATTGAATACATGCTAGGGGTGTCTCATACAGGATTGGTGTATTGGTATTAGCGGGGGTATTTTTACGACATGTCGGCGGGTCTTCTGGTAGATCTACCTACATCCACTTTCATCATATCCACCTACATCCACTTCCATCATATCCACCCACATCCACTTCCATCATATCAATCTTCATTCACTTCCATCATATCCACCTACATCCACTTCCATCATATCCACCTACATCGACCTCCATAATATCCACTTATATCCACATCCATCATATCCATCAACATCCAGTTCCATTATATCCACCCACATACACTTCCATGCTATCCACTTATATCCACTTCCATCATATCCTCCTATATCCACTTCCATAATATCCACTTATATCCACATCCATCATATCCATCTACATCCACTTACATGATATCCACATATATCCACTTCCATCATACCCACCTACATCCATTTCCATCATATCCACCAACACTTTTGCCTTCACCATCGTCATCATCGTTATCACAATACCCAGAATCATCGAAGTCATTGTTTTCATTATCATTACTCTCCATATCATCATTAGGAGTATTGCCATCCATACCATCATGCTCATATCACACACATGTTGATAATGTTGTTGATGGGTGAGGCGCTAATGATCAACATTCTCATAAACGTCATCATCGTCAATAGTATAAGTATTAGCATCAAAACCAGCGTCATTACCACCATCACATCAGAATCACTAGTGTTAGAATCCATGTTAGCACAGTTCTGATTCCACTCACTTGATGCAGTGCTGCCTACTTCGTCCTTCATCATTATCATTCTTTTTCTGTCTGCTTCCTCTCTCCCTATTTCTCACTATCGTCCACACATAAGATGTAGTGCTGCCTACTTCTTCCTTCATCTTTATCATTGTTTTTCTGTGTCTGCCATCCTCTCTTCCAATTTCCTCCATCCATCCTGTCAGTTTTTATTACTCTTCTTTCCTTTTCAGGTGGCTCTACATTGACTGACAAGCTTCATGGTTTCCTGTAAGCCAGGAAACCATTTACAGCGCTGGTTTGTAACCTCATATCCAACCCACACGTGTTCCCTTAGTGACAAAAAGTAGGTTGACGGAAGGTTAGTGTCCCTCCCCGTAAAACAACTAAAAGTCATACCGCCCACCACTACGAGATTATGGCGTCTGGCTATGGACAGATAAAACGATAAGTATCTAGATAGACAGATTTTTCAAACCTGAAAGTATTGGATGCTATGGAGGCCCTTAATTTTTTATTGGAAACTAACACCCAATGATTCTATTTAGATAAAAGAAATCCGGGCCATCAGGTTTACCCCACTACTTCCTATTCAGTTTTGGCTTAACACGGGACGTTTTGTTGGGGGGGTGAGGGGATGAAAACATGCAGTTAGATTTACGGTATCATTACGTACATAAAAGAAATTCAAGCAATCAAGTTTATCCCACTAAATCCTATTCGGGTTTTAGTTTAATTGGGCGGGGGGGGGGGGAGAGACTATGCAGTCAGATTGACAGCATCATCTCGTTAATGGCGGTACCAAACGTGGACATTATTTTTGGCGCGGTGGTCCAGGCTCTTAGTGGCAACACTGTAATGTTATTGTTGTTTAAAAATGCAGGGTGTGTTATTGTATCCCACTCTGATCCTTGCTCTTTTTACGCTGCGAGAACGAGGAGATAAGAGCTACAAGGAGGAGAGAGGAGCTAGAAGGAGAAGAGAGGAGCGAGAAGGAAGAGAGGAGGAGCGAGGAGGATGAAAGGAGGAGCGAGGAGGAGGAGGTTAAGAGTATGTGAGGGAGGGGTGGCTAGAGGTGCTGGTCTCTCCTTCGCGGTTGCAATGTAGCGTCTGGAGCATTATTTGTTATAAGGAGGAGAGGAAGTCCGAGAATGTGGATACTAAGTGCAGGAGTACATGAAGGAAGTTGTCTTGGAGATGCAGGGGTTAGAGGTAGTGAGATGGATGGATAAAATGAAAGCATACACGAAAGCGAGTGTGGAGTAGTGATGGAGTGGAGGAATAAAATCAAGAGGTACATGAGGAAGGGGCTTGGAATGACAGGAAGTGGTCGGTATGAAATGTGGATGTAAATCTATCTATATACCTAGGCTGCTTCCCCCAAGGAAAGGGAGGTAGCAGAGACAGGACGACACACTCCCAATTTACTCATCCATTCAAACACATTCATTCGCATCTTAGCCCAAAAGGGGAGAAGGGACAGATCCTCACCTTACCACACCGCACGAGGGTCAACTGTGCAGTGCAATCAGCGACGTCTGCAGCAGGGCGCGACAACAGAGCTGGTTTACCCCTGCCACATCATAATAGACCCATCCCCTTACCCGCACCTGACCTGATTTGCTGATCAGACCAAATGCGGGAGAATATCCCCTCAGGGCTGCATCATCATTTATTCATTGACAATTTCTCTCCCTTTATTTCTGTCACGCACAGCCACTCTTCCTTGCTCAACAGACATCCCTCTCGCATCCAACGCTCTCTTCACACTGTCCATCCATCCTATTCGTGGTCTCCCTCTCAGCCTTACCCCTCTCACATCAGATCTAGTTATCTTTTTCACCAATCGCTCATTATCCATTCTCTCCATATACCCAAACCATCGTAACACCCTCTGCTCAACTCGACCAGCCATCTCCCGAACAACTCCAGTTCTCCTTCGCACGTCATCATTTCGCACTCGATCCATACGCGTCACTCCACACATACTCCTCAGCCACCTCATCTCCATTACATTCAAACTTTTCTTCTGTTCTACACCCATATTCCATGTTTCACGGATGTTAGAATGATGGAATAAATGAAGGAAGGTTGATATAAGGTCCAGAATAATGTCAAAACTGCGAAAGGCAGTTTATGTTGAACACGGCATTCAAAATAGGACAAAAAATGTGCAACTCACGGCCGCATGATAATTTACGACACTCACTCAGAATGAAGTTTTTGTTGCAGTGTTGATCAGGAGGTGTGTGTGTGTGTGTGTGTGTGTGGAGAGAGAGAGAGAGAGAGATTCAGTTTATGAACGAACAATTAAAAACGTAGACACGAAACGATTACTTTTTAAACATCTGCTTCAAATCCTCCACCAACCACCTGCCTCACCCTACCGCACCCTGACTCTCGCCTGCTTCAGAATACCGTAGTCTGCATCTCATCCTGCCCTTGACTCTCCCTGTCTCTCCCTCTCCCTCACCAAATCCTCACCCTGCCAAACTCTGATTCTCACCTTTTCTTCCCTTATCCCACCCTCTCACCCAATTCCTACCCTGCCTCACCCTACCTCTCCCGACTCACTCTGTCTCATCCTACCGCATCCTGTCTCACCCTACCGCACCCAGAGTCTTGACCTATCTCACCTTGCCTATTGCCCTGCCGCACCCTGACTCTTGGCCCTCCCTCGCTCTACAACACCTAGCAGGCACGTATTTAAAACCCCAATGAAATTAAACAAACTGAAAACAAAAAATGCTCTAATTTACTCCCCACTCAAGTGGATACAAAGTCCCCCCCCCAAAAAAAAAAAAAAAAAAAATCTCACAATCACTTCTAGACGATTTCTGCTTAGATTCTGGTCGAGTGGAGTCAGGCGACATGTGTTCCTCTTAAACAATTGGGCCATCAGATATAACACACAAAAGATCGGGAATAACCAACAAAAATGATAACAACTTAGAATATTTGCTTAATATTTTTTTTGCCATCATTCTCGACGCTACCATGATTATCCAAGGAGAATTTTCTGGCAGTCTGTAGCACCGGTCGAGCAGGGCAGTACTCCCAAGGTGGATGGAAAGCTGATGACAGGGAGAGCTGGAGCTCCCGTTTCATCAGCCCTCAGGACTAGTTCCTGACCATCCCCCTTTGCTGAACCTTTTAAGTGTCTCAGTAATACAGAGAGTAGGCCAGCATGCTCTCCAATACAAGTTTCTCTAACTGTCATCACCAATCTAAATGCACAGTACACACTACACTTCCTTTTCAAAATCAAAAATGGCAAATGAAGGACATAAACCATGCCTCGGAGTCTCAGGGGAGGGGGGGACCATAAATGCCCCCACCATTCACCCCTCTCCCGGTGACGACTCCTCGTTTTGCCTGGAACCACTGTCTGATTCATTTCTTCATTTCTGCAACATTGGCAGCCTTTCCTCTAACTAACTTTCTCCGTTGAACACCACCTCTCCTCCTCTAAACCTCACCTTCTCTTTATAACCGAGACTCAGCTGTCTGAGGCAACTGACAGCAAATCCTTTTCTGTATCCTCCTACTTTCTCTATGCTAATTTCAAAGCCAAAGGTGCCTGTTGCATATACGTACGCAATGACTTATCTTCCTCTCGTGTTCCTGAACATGAGTCTTCTGAATTCTCGACTCTCTGGCTTTGGCTCTCCTGTCATTCTCTGACTAAATACATGTGCACTGTTT
>NC_136956.1:8758713-8771213 GCF_032717465.1 Coenobita brevimanus
GCAGGGGTAAAGAAGGTGAGTTGACTTAGCACACCCAAACTCTTGGAAGCAGATTTTACAAGACAGGAAATAATTTATGTTCTTTCCAAGATAAATTCCGAGAGACTGAAACCCCAAGAATTTTTGAAGATGCTGCAGGATCGAACTCACACCGCGCCGATACGTTTTGGAGCTGGTGTACATTAAGCATTGAGGTTGAGCACAAAAACGACTGCTAAATCCTGCTAGCCTTCGTAGAAGTTGTGAAGTCGGGTCGCAATAATAGGCTTATTCTTCTCCTCTTACTTTCTTCATCTGTCATAACTGCAAATCGTAAAGTTGTACACCGTGTTGTACATCAAAATGTTTAGTATCAGCCGGGGATGTTCCCTACATAATTTAGAGCAGGATTAGGGATACAGAATGCAAGTTACAGACTAAAAACATTCCAAGGCTCTCAGGCAACAACTGTGCAATATATCGTTTTCTTAAAGCTCTTGTCATTAGGGCTGGGCCCCAATATTTAGGAATTTACAGTATACTCATTGAGTGAGGAACGGGGGTGACACAGTTAGGGACAAGCATTATATTTGGCTGCCCTTGTGGGCTCGGCAAAACAATAAATGAATGAATAGAAAGTCCATAAAATGAAGTCAGAAACTGAATTCCCCCTCCCTCCCCCCTAAAAAAAAAAAGTGCAAAACAGTATACTGAAGTATACACGTTCTGCTTAACGCTGGATTTTGGAGAAGGGAAGTGTAGGTGTAACGATGAGAATGTAGGTATAAATATGAGGGTGTAAGCAAGAGAATGGACTAGGTAATGGCAGGGTGTGTGGGTAAAAGAGTATGTGTTCACCCCACCATTATCTAAATACACGGCCGCCTCCACTAACACTTACCCCGAAACAGGTCTCTTAACACTGCAGGTAAAAAATAAAAAAAATGTAGTGTTTTTTCCCTTTTCATCTGTTAGCAAGAGAGGATATTAGTAGCCTGTTGTATATGGCATGTTGTTAGTGTTGTCTGTGGTGAGGAAGAAGAAGAAGAAGAAGAAGAAAGAAGATGAAGAACGATAAGAAGGTGGAGGAGGAGAAGCAGAAGGAAAAAGAGGAGGTGGAGGAAGAGGAGAAGGAGGAGAAGGAGGAGGAGGAGGAGCTGAATTAGGAGAAGCAGAAAACTATCTATCTATCTATCTATAGCCCGACGCCCTAATCCCGCAAAGGGTGGCCGCAGACAAAACGCCTCCAAGTCACTCTGTCACCCACCATTTGACTCCCCTCCCCCCAACTCACCCCCCCCTCCCTCATATACCTCTCAACTCCAAACCCTCCACCTCATCCTCGGTCTACCCCTCCCTCTCCCTCCCTCCACCTCACCTACATACACCCTCTTAGTCAGTCTTTCATTCTCCATTCTCTCCACATGTCCAAACCACCTCAGTGTATTTCTCCTAATCTTTTCAACCACATCCACATCTACCCCACAACGTTCCTTCACTTCTTCATTCGTCAACCTGTCCCTCCACGTTACTTCACATGCTCCTCTCAAGTAACTCATTTCCACTGCTCTCACTCTTGACTTGTTCCCCTCTTGCAATGTCCACGCCTCGCTTCCATACGTCAGGGTAGGGATCACAATACCATCATGCAGTGACTTCTTAACTTCCATTTGTTTTTCCTTCCTCCGTTCTGTTATTTAAAAAAAAAAAAAAAAAAAAAAATACTCACCTCCCTATTTCTCATCACTGCTTTCAGTGTACCAACAACCTTTCTTCCCTGCTGTACCCTTTCACGTACTTCATCCCCCAAAGTTCCATCCTTACTCATCACACTACCCAAGTACTTGAATGCACTCACATTCTCCATATCCTCACCATCCAACCTCACTGCACACTCTGTGACTTCATTCCTCTCAAACACCATAACTTTACTTTTGTTTACATTAACTTTCAGCTTCCTCCTCCTACACACTGTCCCAAATTCATTCACCAAACCTTGCAACTCCCATTCATCTTCACTCAACAATACTGTATCATCAGCAAACAGCAACACCGGAAGCTTCCAAATCTCACCCTCATTCATTAAGGCCACCCCTACATCCACTGCCCTACCTTGTACCTCCTTTACAACCCCATCCATATATATATTAAACAGCCATGGAGACATTACACACCCCTGTTTCAGTCCCACATTGAGATCAAAGAACTCACTTAGCTCACCATCCACTCGCACCGTAGCCCTAGCTCCCTCGTACATACTCTTCACAGCACTCAACAATTTCCCCTCCACTCCATATATTCTTAATACCTTCCACATACCTTGCCTATCTATTCTGTCATAAGCTTTCTCCAAGTCCATGAGGGCAGCATACACTTTCCTTCCCTTCTCTTGATACTTCTCCACTAAACATCTTAGAACAAATATCTGATCTACACACCCTTTTCCCTTCCTAAATCCCCCTTGTTCTTCTCCAACTAGCTCCTCTGTCATATGCCTAACCCTATCAATGAGTATTCTACCATATATTTTACCAGCCACACTAAGAAGGCAAATACCCCTATGGTTACCACATACTTCTCTCTCCCCTTTTCCTTTGTACAGAGGAACAATTATACCTGATTTCCAGTCCTCTGGAACCCTTCCCTCTTCCCAAGCCAATCTACACAACTTCCATATCCACTCCACAACAATCTCACCCCCATACCTAAGCATTTCACCACACACTCCATCAATTCCTGGGGCCTTTCCCAGCTTAATCATCTTCATCGCTTCCACTACTTCCGACCTACTGATCTCTTCCTCCCTCCTCTCATCTCTTCTTCTCCCAGCCATTCCCCAACCACTTATACTCACACTGCTCTCACTCTCTACATTCAACAAATCCTCAAAGTGCTCCTTCCATCTCCTCAATTTCTCTCTCTTCTCCACCAACAATCTATTATTCCTATCTTTCACTCCCCTACTATTTCCCCTTTCACACTGCCTTACTTTCTTTACCTCCTTCCAAAACAATTTCTTACTCTCCCTCCATTTCACACTCAGATTCCTCCCAAACTCTTCATCCACTTTCTTCTTACTCTCCTTCACCAGTCTCTTAACCTCCCTTCTCCTGCTCACATATACCTCTCTGTTCTCTCTCTCATCTTCTCCCCTACCTCTACTCGCCAACCATTCACCATATGCCTTCTTCTTTTGTTCCACAGCTCGTTTCACCTCATCATTCCACCATGCTGTCCCTTGCACACCCTTGCATCTCCTCCTCACTCCACAAACCGCCTCACACACTGCGCTTATCTATTCCGTGAATATCTTACATACTTCTTCCACCCCTTCCATCTGCTCTAGCTCATACCTTCCCAATCTTTCTTCCACTATGCTCTTATACTCTGTCCTTTTCTCACTATCTTGCAATTTCTCCACTCTTCTCACAGGAGCTGCTTCCTCCTGTTTTCCCCTTCGCCTCCTCAACCACTTCCTTTGCAGCTCTACCTTGGCCATCACTAACTGGTGGTCCGAGACTCCATTCCCCCACCCTCTCCACACCCTTGCGTCCAACATTTGTCTTCTCTTTCGCTCATCCACACACACGTAGTCTATCATTGCCTTTCGTTCAACAAGCTCACCATCCATCCTCCTCATTACTCTCCATGTATACCGGTGGATCATCTTATGACGAAAGTAGGTGTTGGCTATTGCCAACCCCTTACCAGCACAGATGTCCACCAAAGCACTACCATTCCCATCTACTTCAGCTGGCACACCCCACTGACCAACCACTCCATCCACTCGTACATTCCCAACTTTGCCATTCATGTCTCCAATCAACAACACTCTCTCGCTCCTCTCAAACTTGTCCATACATGCTTCTACTCTCGCCCAAAACTCATCTTTCACTCTTGCCACTCGATCCTCTGTTGGAGCATACACACATACAATCGCCCATGCTTGTATACCTACTTTCATCCTCACCCATACAATCCTTGCACCCACTGTTCCATACTCTCTTATATTCTCCTTCCACTTCTTGCTTATCATCAGACATACTCCCTCTCTTGCCCTCTCATTCTCACTGACTCCTGCACATATACCTACACCGTATTCCCATTCTCTCACCCATTCACCTTCCCATTTAGTTTCAGTCAATCCACATATATCCACTTTTGCATCCTCAAGCACCTGGACAATCTCTCTCTCTTTCACTTCATCATTCACTCCTCTCACATTCCACGTTGCTACCCTCAGAATGTCCTTTGTCCGTTCCTTAGTCGTCAACGTATGGTCCGTCCGGGTCCGAGGCGCTTTATTTGCTTTTTTAGTTAGTTCTTTTTACGGGGTGGGGCACTAACCCACCACCAACCCTTTTAGTCGCCTCGTACGACAAGCAGGGATACTGGGGGAGTATTCTTGAAACCCCCCTACACCCAGGGGAAAAAGAAGTCCACCTTTTGCTGGTTTCGATTCCGGGTCGTCACTATCCAGACGCAGGTATCTACCAGTGTTGGCTGCTGTGGCAGAAAACGAAACTAAGATATTTCAAAAAGAAGCTCTCATTCTTTAAGTCCTTCGTACCCGTCTTGTTTAACCTCAACTCGATTAATTATATCCGCTCTCGTGAGGCAAATGCGGATGATATGTTTTATGCAACATGAGTGCGTGCGTGGGTGAGTCCATGAGGAAAGAGAGAGAGAGAGAGAGAGAGAGAGAGAGAGAGAGAGAGAGAGAGAGAGAGAGGAAAAAGAAATAAAGGGAAGAAAAGGTAACGAGAAAAAAAGCTTAGAATATTAAAGTAAAAAAAATGTCCGTTAGAGAAAGAGGGGGAATAGACCATTACATGGAGGAATGGAAGCGGGAACATATGGTGCTGTGGAGCGAAGGAAGCGAAAGAGGGTGGGGGGGGGGAATCTGGGGGAGTTAGCCTGAAGTGAGTGAAAGTGAGAGAGCACGCTTGGAAGTGAGAAAGCGTTGTGGCCATAATGTGAGGGGGTGTGAGTGAGGATTAATAAGAAAGTGATATAGATAGAACAGTTAAAGACAGGGGGATGAACTGCAGTAAGGACGAGTTTGTGGCTATCGTGTTAGAGTAAGTGAATGGGATCAGAGTGAGGTCGGTCCATATATCATGGACCAAGAGATGATCCACCTTCCCTTACTGTCTCCCTCCATTCCTGTTGATGATCCACCTTCCCTTACTGTCTCCCTCCATTCCTGTTGATGATCCACCTTCCCTTACTGTCTCCCTCCATTCCGTTTTCTGTCTCTGTATCTGTCTGTATCTGTCTTTCTGTATCTGTCTGTCTGTCTCTATCTGTCTGTCTCTACTTGTCTGTTTCTGTCAGTCTCAATCTGACTTTTTCAGTCCGCATCAGTCTGCATTTGTCTGTTTGTATCTGTCTGCCTGTCTGCCTCTGCCCGCCCGCCCTACAAAGTGAATACGTGAAGGAGCGTTGAGGAACTGATGTGGGTGTGGTGGAAAATATTAGTAGAAGTAACCTGAAATATTTTGGTCTTGTGAAAAGGATGGAGAATGAGGGACTGGCTGGAAGGTCTACGTGAAGGAGGTTGGAAGGGGAAGGGGAAAGGAAGCCAGCGGATGGATGGATGGAAGGATGGATGGAGAAGCATGTGAGTGAGCTGGAGAAAAGGCAGCCAGATGGCAGAGGATAGAATGACATGGATGAGATTTGTTTGTGGCCAGCCATCCAGGATTAAGGCGTCTGGCTATAGATAGAGAGGTAGATAGGTCCTCCCCTTCCTTATCTTCCTTAATTCACTTCCCTTCTATCTCCAGCCTCCTCCCATCCCGCCTCCCTCCACTTCCCTCCTCTCTCCAGCCTCCTCCCCTCTCCCCACCCTCCCTGCCAATACTTTCCTCCTACATCAGTCCTCTCTATTTACCTTTTACCCAGCACAATTCTTCACACTCCCTCTCTCCCCTCAACCCCTCCCCCCTTCCTCTCCTTTCCTGTCTCTCTCCCCTCACGTCCTCTCCCTCGCTCTCTCACCTGGTCAACCTTCAACTTTAAGCTGCTCTGTTAAAAAGTCCAGGGAAGAGGAAACGAGAGAAGTAAACAAGGGGAAAATAAAGTGAAGGAAGGATGAAGTCATTCAGGACAGAGTACATCACCCACCTTCTCTCTCTCTTTCTCTCTCTCTCTCTCTCTCTCTCTCTTCTTTTTCATGCTTTCCCTTCGCATTCAGTACTACTTCTCCTCCTCCTCCTTCTCCTTTTCCTCCTCCTTCTGCTTCTTCTAAGGGTTTGGAGCCACACCATCATGGAGTTCGTTGTGCTCTCTTTAGTTCTCTCTTTAAGTATTGTTTGTGGAAGAGAGAGAGAGAGAGAGAGAGAGAGAGAGAGAGAGAGAGAGAGAGATACACATATATATAAAATTGTTGAGTGCGAAAAATAAATTATGCAAACTGGTATATGTGAATTAGCACTTCCTGAAGTTTCTATTTCTATAAGGAAATAAGCGAGAAAACACACACACACACACACACACGAGAACGCTTATGGAACCCAGCTTTATGCGTGCAGACTAAGACCTTCGCTATGTAAGTGCAAAGATACAAAGCCCGGGTAACCGTGAGAGTCACGAAGTAGGGACATAAAAATCACGAGTTTGACTTCCTGTCCTCTTTCTTTATCAATAATAACACGAAAACTAAAAGGCGTAAGCGAGTGTGCTAAAGACCAAAAGGGTATGTTTGCTATTTATTTAGAGCAGCATTCGATCTATAATATGTTGATTTCCAGCCTAAAAACCTTCAGTAACACTCGCAAGTCTTCTCTGATATGTGAAACATCTCTGGTCCGTGTTGCCTCATTCTGCTTAAGACCAATGGAGGGAAAATACCGCAGGTCCATGTGAAAAATAGGTCCATGGTGGAAATAAGTCCATGGTGGAAACAGGCCCATGGTAGAAATAGGTCCATGGTGGAAATAGGTCCATGGTGGAAATAGGTCCATGGTGGAAACAGGCCCATGGTAGAAATAGGTCCATGGTGGAAATAGGTCCATGGTGGAAATAAGTCCATGGTGGAAATAGGTCCATGGTGGAAATAGGTCCATGGTGGAAATAGGTCCATGGTGGAAATAAGTCCATGGTGGAAATAGGTCCATGGTGGAAATAAGTCCATGATAGAAACAGGTCCATGGTGGAAATAGGTCCATGGTGGAAATAGGTCCATGGTGGAAATAGGTCCATGGTGGAAATAGGTCCATGGTGGAAATAGGTCCATGTGGTAAAACAGGTAAATGGGGGAAAATTTGTCCTTCGGGAAAAAGCAGGTCCATGAGGAAAATTGGTCCGTGGGGAAAAATAGGTCCATTGGGGAAAGCAGATCCAAAGGGAAGTTTGCCAAGACAGAAACAAATCCCTGGAGGAAAAATGTTAGGTGGGGGTTGGCATCTATGGGTAGTAATCAGATTTGGGTTTATGTGCTAGTACTATATAACATGTTTTTGGCAGCTGGTAGCTAACTTCCATAAAGAGATCATAAACTAGAAAAAATAAAATGTTCTAAAATGATCGTTAACAATTGTAGAGACAATACATGTAAAAAGCACAGACACAGGAAGGCATTTCGGAAAATAGGAGATTCAGTTCTATACCATTACTACATTTCACCTGCTACAAAGTGATCAGGAGCATCTTCAATATCTAGCAGGTGGCATTTTGACAGCTTGTTTGTCATTTTCAAACCAATGGAAGTAAAGTAAATCAATATAAACAATATATCCAGATAAAGAAAAAAAAATCACACAAAGAGAAACAATATGATAGTAAAATGCGACAATGAATCATACTAAACTATGTACTTCTAAATGAGATGGAAAATATAGACATGTAGTAAAATAATGCAAAGTAAAACCTTAAAAAGAAAGTAAGATGTGGAGTGATTCGACGAGTAGGCGTGTAGTGTCATCAGAACTTGTGAGACTAATAGAAAAATCTGATTCATTTATGGGATGTCCCGAAGCCTCACAACAGTTTCGAATTACAGAGAAAAATGGCATAGATAGAGGTAGACCTATCATATATAACCTTCCCTGCTGTTCTGCATTTCTTCCTCTTAGCTGTCTTTTAGCCTGCCTAATAAAGGAGGAAGACGTATTTCAGCCACTATATTTATTACGGCCCTTCCTACGCCGGGTGAAAAATGTAACCCGCTCTTGAAGGACCCCAGCTTAATATTCGGATTTCTGCCATATACACAAAGTTAAAATGTTATATATTGTACATATGTTGCCCAGGACACGGCATGTGTAGCCTTTCGTTCAACAAGCTCACCATCCATCCTCCTCATTACTCTCCATGTATACCGGTGGATCATCTTATGACGAAAGTAGGTGTTGGCTATTGCCAACCCCTTACCAGCACAGATGTCCACCAAAGCACTACTATTCCCATCTACTTCAGCTGGCACACCCCACTGACCAACCACTCCATCCACTCGTACATTCCCAACTTTGCCATTCATGTCTCCAATCAACAACACTCTCTCGCTCCTCTCAAACTTGTCCATACATGCTTCTACTCTCGCCCAAAACTCATCTTTCACTCTTGCCACTCGATCCTCTGTTGGAGCATACACACATACAATCGCCCATGCTTGTATACCTACTTTCATCCTCACCCATACAATCCTTGCACCCACTGTTCCATACTCTCTTATATTCTCCTTCCACTTCTTGCTTATCATCAGACATACTCCCTCTCTTGCCCTCTCATTCTCACTGACTCCTGCACATATACCTACACCGTATTCCCATTCTCTCACCCATTCACCTTCCCATTTAGTTTCAGTCAATCCACATATATCCACTTTTGCATCCTCAAGCACCTGGACAATCTCTCTCTCTTTCACTTCATCATTCACTCCTCTCACATTCCACGTTGCTACCCTCAGAATGTCCTTTGTCCGTTCCTTAGTCGTCAACGTATGGTCCGTCCGGGTCCGAGGCGCTTTATTTGCTTTTTTAGTTAGTTCTTTTTACGGGGTGGGGCACTAACCCACCACCAACCCTTTTAGTCGCCTCGTACGACAAGCAGGGATACTGGGGGAGTATTCTTGAAACCCCCCTACACCCAGGGGAAAAAGAAGTCCACCTTTTGCTGGTTTCGATTCCGGGTCGTCACTATCCAGACGCAGGTATCTACCAGTGTTGGCTGCTGTGGCAGAAAACGAAACTAAGATATTTCAAAAAGAAGCTCTCATTCTTTAAGTCCTTCGTACCCGTCTTGTTTAACCTCAACTCGATTAATTATATCCGCTCTCGTGAGGCAAATGCGGATGATATGTTTTATGCAACATGAGTGCGTGCGTGGGTGAGTCCATGAGGAAAGAGAGAGAGAGAGAGAGAGAGAGAGAGAGAGAGAGGAAAAAGAAATAAAGGGAAGAAAAGGTAACGAGAAAAAAAGCTTAGAATATTAAAGTAAAAAAAATGTCCGTTAGAGAAAGAGGGGGAATAGACCATTACGTGGAGGAATGGGCAGGGAAGGAGGAGGGGGTGAGAAGGAGGGGAGGAGGAGGGGGCGGGGGAAGGAAAGAGGAATAGATAGATGGAAGGGATGGCTAGGCTATATTTGATTTGGGCAATAATTGGAAGCGGGAACATATGGTGCTGTGGAGCGAAGGAAGCGAAAGAGGGTGGGGGGGGGGAATCTGGGGGAGTTAGCCTGAAGTGAGTGAAAGTGAGAGAGCACGCTTGGAAGTGAGAAAGCGTTGTGGCCATAATGTGAGGGGGTGTGAGTGAGGATTAATAAGAAAGTGATATAGATAGAACAGTTAAAGACAGGGGGATGAACTGCAGTAAGGACGAGTTTGTGGCTATCGTGTTAGAGTAAGTGAATGGGATCAGAGTGAGGTCGGTCCATATATCATGGACCAAGAGATGATCCACCTTCCCTTACTGTCTCCCTCCATTCCTGTTGATGATCCACCTTCCCTTACTGTCTCCCTCCATTCCTGTTGATGATCCACCTTCCCTTACTGTCTCCCTCCATTCCGTTTTCTGTCTCTGTATCTGTCTGTATCTGTCTTTCTGTATCTGTCTGTCTGTCTCTATCTGTCTGTCTCTACTTGTCTGTTTCTGTCAGTCTCAATCTGACTTTTTCAGTCCGCATCAGTCTGCATTTGTCTGTTTGTATCTGTCTGCCTGTCTGCCTCTGCCCGCCCGCCCTACAAAGTGAATACGTGAAGGAGCGTTGAGGAACTGATGTGGGTGTGGTGGAAAATATTAGTAGAAGTAACCTGAAATATTTTGGTCTTGTGAAAAGGATGGAGAATGAGGGACTGGCTGGAAGGTCTACGTGAAGGAGGTTGGAAGGGGAAGGGGAAAGGAAGCCAGCGGATGGATGGATGGAAGGATGGATGGAGAAGCATGTGAGTGAGCTGGAGAAAAGGCAGCCAGATGGCAGAGGATAGAATAACATGGATGAGATTTGTTTGTGGCCAGCCATCCAGGATTAAGGCGTCTGGCTATAGATAGAGAGGTAGATAGGTCCTCCCCTTCCTTATCTTCCTTAATTCACTTCCCTTCTATCTCCAGCCTCCTCCCATCCCGCCTCCCTCCACTTCCCTCCTCTCTCCAGCCTCCTCCCCTCTCCCCACCCTCCCTGCCAATACTTTCCTCCTACATCAGTCCTCTCTATTTACCTTTTACCCAGCACAATTCTTCACACTCCCTCTCTCCCCTCAACCCCTCCCCCCTTCCTCTCCTTTCCTGTCTCTCTCCCCTCACGTCCTCTCCCTCGCTCTCTCACCTGGTCAACCTTCAACTTTAAGCTGCTCTGTTAAAAAGTCCAGGGAAGAGGAAACGAGAGAAGTAAACAAGGGGAAAATAAAGTGAAGGAAGGATGAAGTCATTCAGGACAGAGTACATCACCCACCTTCTCTCTCTCTTTCTCTCTCTCTCTCTCTCTCTCTCTCTCTCTCTCTCTCTCTCTTCTTTTTCATGCTTTCCCTTCGCATTCAATACTACTTCTCCTCCTCCTCCTTCTCCTTTTCCTCCTCCTTCTGCTTCTTCTAAGGGTTTGGAGCCACACCATCATGGAGTTCGTTGTGCTCTCTTTAGTTCTCTCTTTAAGTATTGTTTGTGGGAGAGAGAGAGAGAGAGAGAGAGAGAGAGATACACATATATATAAAATTGTTGAGTGCGAAAAATAAATTATGCAAACTGGTATATGTGAATTAGCACTTCCTGAAGTTTCTATTTCTATAAGGAAATAAGCGAGAAAACACACACACACACACACACACGAGAACGCTTATGGAACCCAGCTTTATGCGTGCAGACTAAGACCTTCGCTATGTAAGTGCAAAGATACAAAGCCCGGGTAACCGTGAGAGTCACGAAGTAGGGACATAAAAATCACGAGTTTGACTTCCTGTCCTCTTTCTTTATCAATAATAACACGAAAACTAAAAGGCGTAAGCGAGTGTGCTAAAGACCAAAAGGGTATGTTTGCTATTTATTTAGAGCAGCATTCGATCTATAATATGTTGATTTCCAGCCTAAAAACCTTCAGTAACACTCGCAAGTCTTCTCTGATATGTGAAACATCTCTGGTCCGTGTTGCCTCATTCTGCTTAAGACCAATGGAGGGAAAATACCGCAGGTCCATGTGAAAAATAGGTCCATGGTGGAAATAAGTCCATGGTGGAAACAGGCCCATGGTAGAAATAGGTCCATGGTGGAAATAGGTCCATGGTGGAAATAGGTCCATGGTGGAAACAGGCCCATGGTAGAAATAGGTCCATGGTGGAAATAGGTCCATGGTGGAAATAAGTCCATGGTGGAAATAGGTCCATGGTGGAAATAGGTCCATGGTGGAAATAGGTCCATGGTGGAAATAAGTCCATGGTGGAAATAGGTCCATGGTGGAAATAAGTCCATGATAGAAACAGGTCCATGGTGGAAATAGGTCCATGGTGGAAATAGGTCCATGGTGGAAATAGGTCCATGGTGGAAATAGGTCCATGGTGGAAATAGGTCCATGGTGGAAATAGGTCCATGTGGTAAAACAGGTAAATGGGGGAAAATTTGTCCTTCGGGAAAAAGCAGGTCCATGAGGAAAATTGGTCCGTGGGGAAAAATAGGTCCATTGGGGAAAGCAGATCCAAAGGGAAGTTTGCCAAGACAGAAACAAATCCCTGGAGGAAAAATGTTAGGTGGGGGTTGGCATCTATGGGTAGTAATCAGATTTGGGTTTATGTGCTAGTACTATATAACATGTTTTTGGCAGCTGGTAGCTAACTTCCATAAAGAGATCATAAACTAGAAAAAATAAAATGTTCTAAAATGATCGTTAACAATTGTAGAGACAATACATGTAAAAAGCACAGACACAGGAAGGCATTTCGGAAAATAGGAGATTCAGTTCTATACCATTACTACATTTCACCTGCTACAAAGTGATCAGGAGCATCTTCAATATCTAGCAGGTGGCATTTTGACAGCTTGTTTGTCATTTTCAAACCAATGGAAGTAAAGTAAATCAATATAAACAATATATCC